>NC_056734.1:474581335-474601335 GCF_019279795.1 Protopterus annectens
GAAGTGCTCACAAGCACACATGACACACACGACTGGCTAGACAGACTCAAAAAATAAGTAGCCACAAAAATAGTGATTAAATTAAAAACATACCTTTCTTTCTACTGGGATTGTGAAGTCTCTGAATTCAGAATTCACCATTCAGTAAAGCTTTTCTCCTTAACATATACATGGCCTCAAACAGGTCATGACTTATGCACCCTGTTAGAAAAGTAGAAAGTTTCGCACTACAGCCATGACAACCCAACAACTGGTAGCCTGGTTAAAACATAAATGCACCTATAGGTTTCAGACACAGAGTGACTCAAGGTAGGCAAACTGTTTCTCCAACATTCTTTTAACTGCTGTAACACAGACCACCACTTGAGATGCTGAACATCCCTAAGACATTAAACTGCAGAAGCTGATACTTCAGTAATTTTCTACTATATACCTTATAAATACTCAAACCTAATAGCAGGTATACTTAAACAAGATATGCACTTAGAAACAACTTACTCCAAAACAGCTGAAATGTCCACTGACTTACCTTCCTCAAGATGTCTTGATGTTCAACTTCGGATGGCTCAACATATAGGGTGACATATCCTGTCCCCCTCAGCTGTCGCAAAAGTAATGTCACCTAACTATATGGTCCTGTGATAAGGGGTCTATCCATTCACTGCAAAGGCAATAATAAGAGTGCCATCCACCCGTAGCGTACCTATCTGCTAGGCCTTGGACAGACAGGGATAAATGAAAGGATATCTTTACTTGCTAGGCTGACTACTCCTATTACTTTTATTATCAGGATGCCCTTAAAGAAATCTGAAAGATGGATAAAGTTATGTGAGATGAAAGCAGGCTGTAAATTACAGAAGCCACACTTGGCCTTTTAACATAAAAAAACGAGTGAAATGCAAAATCATAGTTCCATAACTGAATTCTGCTACTATCAAGTTTTAAGCAAAGTAACCAGCAATTCTGCAAACTTGCTTCTGGGACACTTGATATTGCTGACCAGGTAATAAAACAGCAAAGCAATAATTCTACACTACCAGGCCCTAACCTGTTCTGGATGCTATGCAGAAGAGGACAAGTAGATTCCAACATTGTCATGATGTGCCTTGTCATAATTTAATTCAGCAAATGAAAAGTGAAAGCATTAGCCTTAAATTCATTCCATACATGGGCAGCGCAAACAATGGATACTGATAATTAGATGGAAGATAGAGAAAGAGCT
The DNA here is from genome assembly GCF_019279795.1 of Protopterus annectens. Classification (NCBI taxonomy): domain Eukaryota; kingdom Metazoa; phylum Chordata; order Ceratodontiformes; family Protopteridae; genus Protopterus; species Protopterus annectens. The sequence continues at coordinate 474,582,558 of NC_056734.1, forward strand.
TGAGAGGCAAAGGAAATAAGGGACCCAAGTCCAAAATATTATACACCCCTTACTCCCATCCCACCTAATATGTTAAAAGAACAACAGATCACTCATTCATTCAACGTGTATTCATAGTTATTTATGCAGAACAGGAAATGTCCAAACAGAGAGAAAATAGAAATAAAAACTAAAAGGCTCTGAAGACATGATAGCTGACAAGTAGAGGTGTGAAATTGTTTCTGAATCACTTCCAAAATCGTTCAGTCTCTTAACAGGTGAATGAGTGTCGTCAGAGGAGTGGATAATGGTAAAGGTGTGTTCTTGTACAAGAAACCGTCCAAGTAGCCAGATAATAAAAGAACAGTTGTCTCTCCCTCTCACAAGAGATGAATGAAATAAGTCTGTAAAGCAGGCTATTGAATGTCTAAGTGCACACTGCATATCAAATAGACAACAATGCGAATGACACCTCAGAGGTCTTGTCAATCTAGCAGGTTGCAGATCAACAACGGGTCATGGCAAAGGCTGACAAGGGGTACCTACTTAATACAGTGCATCTAGAGTTCATTAAGGCCTTTGACATTGTACCTTATGAAAGGCTTGTGGAAAAACTAAATGGTCCCACCGTTGACCCCAAAACAGTGTTGAAAAAGAATTGATTAGCTGACAGGAAGCAAAGGAGAGCAGCTACAGAAAGTGTTATCTAAACAAAAGACACTAGTGGAATGCAACAAACTCCAGTGTTTGAAATGATCACGTTCAGCACACTGGTGTCAGACATCACACTAAGACAATCATAAAATCAACCTTCTTACGGATGACATCAGTACCTGAACGATGGCCAATGACGGAGACACCAAACTCAAGCATAATGTTATATAGACTGCAAGACAAGCAGGTAAATGGCAATTAGGGTTTCAAAGAAAACCTGACTAGTCATGCAATTCTGAATGGGGGATGAATGGGTTTGTTTAGGTGTCAGGAACAGCAACCCTAAAATATCTGGGTGCTACGATCACCAATAGGCTGAACTGTGTTCTGCACAATGACAAGCTAGTGTTAGTGGCCAAAATAATATCGGGCCGCATTGCTAAGGTCATGCACTCGACAGATGCAGAAGTTACCTTCTTATTCAGCACTGCTGAAATTTCTTCCTGAATAGTGCATTCAGTTTTGGTGGCCATTATCATCAGAAGGACATCAAACAATTAAAAGTATATAGTAATGCAATGAAAGAAGTACAAGGAATGGCTTAAAGCACTAGAATACATAAGGGAAAGTGGAATTATGATGTGTATAATCAGTGGCATAATGCAGGCTGAGAAGTAAACAGTAACAATGGAAAGTGGGGAGAAGTGGAAATTGGGGCAATAGAAGCACCAGAATACATAAAAGAAAGTGGAATAAAGACATGGATAAATCAGTGGCATGATGCAGGCTGAGAACTAAACAGGAACAATGGAAAGTAGGGAGAAGTGGAAACTGGGGTGATTAAACTGACAGGCTGGCAAGGCTCATGAATGCACAGGCAAAGGGATTGGCAGATTGTGGTTCCATGAAGTGTTTCAAGTCAACAACTATCAAAAGAACTTGACAGACAAACTTTCCAGTTTTGTCTACATATGTTTTCAGCTTACAATTGTCTGCTTTATACTGGCAGCACTAAAATCAGAAGAGGGATCAGAATGCAACAATTGTATTATTCGCATTCCCAATATGGTTTAAAAATTACCCGACTGCAGATTACATACCCTCTTAGATTAACATTCAGAAGTTTTTTTGGATATAAAGGTCATATACAATGCCCAAACTATATACTGACATCAGTAAAGGGAAGCTCTCTTGTACCAAGTCACAGACTCTTAGTACCAAAGTTTGATAGTCCGATAGACCAATCTGTCTTAATTTATTTTATTTATCCTTTGATGGCGAGGTTAGCCCCACTAGTCTAGTAGTCTCTTTTTAGGTAAGACACAAGGTGGTATTTAAACTATAAGGGAAAATTTTGCCAGAGCATCAGGGAACTTTCCCTACTTTTTTTTCGATAGTTGCAGTGGTATCTTTTACATCCACCTAAGCTACCACCAACTCAAGCTGATGGGACCTTGTTTTAATGTCTTATCCAAAGGACGATGCAGTCAGAAATTCAGTAACTCCATTATTCTGCAATGCAGTGTCAGTAATAGATTCACCAGGTGTGGAATAGAACTCACAGCCTTATGCACCAAAGGCAACTGTGCTACCTGTTGTGCCACTGAGACTGACTTAACTGTGCGTTTTAGAAAAAAAATGAAGCACCCTTAAGTGACAAGAGAGGCCTACTTTAAAAAAATGACACAGGGAATGCCAAAGCAAGTGAAGGCAGGTATAACTCTAAGCCAGTTCTAAGCTTCTTCTGATAATGAAAACTTTCAATATATAAAAACAGTTGCATTGTCACAAAATGTGCAGAAGTCTCCCTTAAGACTGTAATATTTAGTTTTTATCTCTGACTAGCTTTCTGCTAACAACTCTAAGTCTAGAACTCTCCCTTGTATTCTGTGAAGTACTAAATCCATAGAAGATTCTATAAATCTCAGTAATTCATATGGGAAATAGTGTCCGGATCACAACTATAGTGCCAAAAGTGGTGCTAGGCTTCAGAAAGCGGATTTAAAGTATGGTGGACAATTTATTTTTTGATTGCTAACTGTTGTAACCTTTGTAAACTGTAAGTGAACTCTGCTTTAATCTGCAATGACTGTAACCTTGTGACTGTCTCTAAATGTAATAGTAGATGAAAGGTAGACAAGTACGTAAAAATGGTCACCTGAACTGCAAAAACTTTATAAAGTTTCTCAAGAAAGACTTGACCAGTTTAATTGTGTGCATGAAATTAGGTTACGCAAAGGGTGAGAGACAGGAAAGCCAAGGGTCCTAAAATACAATTGCAGCAGCTGACCAGAACTGTCAGAGGGAGTGGTTATTAATGTGCAGTTAGCTCATTAACATCTAGGTGGTGCGGAATGTCACACCTCTAGCAGCCTACACACGTTCTTGCATTCCTTAGTATTTTCTGAAAAATCAACTTAAAAAGTATAAGATAAACAAATGCAAATGCTTTGTAAATAACAAAAGGTATTAGAACTGTATAAACAGTAAAGGTATCAGTAAGAAGTATTCCTTACAATGACAATATAGTCAGTACATGCATAACCACTGAATAAACATTATAGTGTATTATAATGCACCCAAACCCTGAATTATTTTTTGTTAAACTTTCACAAATTAACTGGCTTATCTTTGAAACTGTACAACCTAGACTTATATTGTTAGAAAACTTTTGTTACCCAGTTATAAGTTTTCTTGTAACAGCAAGAAATTCCTTGGGAGTTTATGTTTATTGAAACATTTACAGAAATATGAAAGCATATGCTTAAGTGTATAATTAGCTATATAAATAACACTAAATATCTCTCAAGATATGCAAATTAAACAAAACTGTCATTGATATTTACACTGTAACAACGTCTTAAGGTTTCACCTGATGGTATGCAACAGCTTGTAGATCACTTGTTTTCTGAAGTATTACATACATATGGAAATACTGCTTACGTTCATAATTACTAACAAACAGCCAGCAATATTTCTATCGTATAGTGAAATGCAAAGGTACACAGACAATGAATCTTCCGGTCTCCCAGCATGGCGTAGCCCTCAAAAGCATGTTGGTCTCTCAGTTATGAATATATGAACATAAATATGAGCATGTAAATAACAGGTGGCAAACAGCGATTAATTTCTGTACTGCTGGACATTTTACTTTACCAATGTCATTTGTTAATAACCTCTTGCCCTTCCTAATACCATCTATTACTAGCAGGCAAGTCATTTAATTAAAGAAGCCAGATCCAAAAAAGGCCTGGACACCATAAGGAGCTATAGGTGTTAACTGGAAATGTACATAAAAAGAGGCTACTTACTTGAATGAGTAAACATATATTTATTCTTAGTTAGTCCATTGCTCCTCTGTGTGGAAAGAAGCTTACATAAGCTGATGAAATGTAATTACCCCTGTTTTTGTGTGGCAAGGTGAATGATAATCTGATGACCTGGCTTTTGTATTGGAATAAGCTAACATGCATATTATAAAACAAAAACTGTCTTAGTTTGAATGTTTTAGCCTTTGGAAGACCTGCTTTTGAATTCTGCCCGGATTCCCTAACACAGGACAGTTAAGGGCTAACATTTCTCCAGAAACAACTGGGACATACATTTACTTGTACATCAGGTTCTGCTGTACATATCCCAGTCTGTATAAAAATGACTGTTTTCTCATCTATAAAAACTGTTTTAATCTGTATTAGCACTGTTTTCTTTATTGTGTGAGTAAAGTTAAGTTCATTCACTTTTAAATTCATTACAACTGGTCCTTATTTACATATATCATTATTTACTAATTTTATCATCAACATGAGAAGGTTATTACTCCAAGCTTACAATCATCTGTGGCGTCCATCTCCCATTAGTGAGATTAACTGATTTACTACCAGTGAAAGACAGTGGTATAATTTATACCTGGCTTAATCAAAGAGCAGAAGGTAGTGGACATGTTTGTTTCTTGCCATATTTAGAGTAGTGGAAGTACTACTATGCCAGGAAGAAAGCCATGGGAATTGAATTCTGCCAGTATTCCCTAGGAACTGTGTGTGTGCGCGTGAGGAAAAACAATAACCTGCTTGGAAAGCAGTTACCCTGGGAAAAAGGGGTACTGGAAGAGACAGTGTCTCAAACAGAAAAAAAGGTGCAAAACAGAGTCTGGGGTACTTAACCAGATATTCGGCTCTGTAAGTGAAAGTTTACAGTCCTAGTGTGGGTGTGGATGTTGGAAGCCCATACCCAGAACAGCAGGGAATATTCTCTTTATGCTCTTGAAGACAGGCTCCAGTTGGTAAATCCGTAATTAAATTAGACTTGTGTATACTATTATTTACTTTAACTTGTTTGTACCCGTGGTTTGACTTGAATGACTATCCATCTGGCAGCCATCAGAACTATTTGGGACAAAGGGGCACATCCAAGGACTTCAGTACCTCTCACTCATGAGCTCAGGCGCCAGTCATCGGTCACAACAAAGAAATTAAATACACTACTATTTCCTATTTGTGTTCAGTCAGAATAAAAATGACATCTCCAAACATGCCAGCAATATTTCCATCAAATTTAAATGAACAGCAAGATGTCTCGGTAGAATGATCTCAGTCTCACAGCTCCAATGACTGGGGTTCAATCCGGACTTCTGTTCACTGCTGCTGTCACATCACCATGTTCTTTGCATGTTTGCATAGGTTTTCTCCAGGTTATATGGCTTTCTCCCACCTCCCAAGAACATGCTGGTTGATTGGCAGCGCTAAACTGTCTATATATTATATTACATGCAGTTTCACCCTTATCCTTGCAACCTAGATTGCCAATTAAAATGGTCTATGGACCAGTCTAGTTATCTAGCTAACAAATGCCATATAGATATAGATATAGATAGAGATAAATAAATAAATAAACGCATGGCTAAAACACAGTGCTGATATGGGGACATATACAATTTGGTCTTGTATAAATTAACTCAAAATCCTGGACATTAAAACAGAGCATGCATGATCTACTTCTCAGGCTGGAAGGGTTCCAGCAGAAGAAATTTATGACATGGATGATTTCTGAAGGATGGAAGAACAAAGGACAGCATATTATTTACCTCATTCATGGCTTTATCTGTCATATTGAGATGCTAGAAAGTACAGTCTGTCCCAATCTGCTAAGACTGGTAAACTTAACTTCTGAATCATTTTGAGGATCTTTAGATTTAATGTCCCACTGCAGAACACATGTAATCAGTATTTCTAAAGATAACTGGACCTTACAGCTTCACATGAAATATACAATGCAGAGTCTTTGGCTCCGTTCATTTCCCCCATGTTATGTATGTGAATGCTATGTCATCTGGCTACATACACAAACACAATATAATCTTAATGTGCTTCCATTTACACTGTCATAACAGTGTCCTCCAATGCACGTGGAGCACAAAGGATAAGGAACTGTGGAGGCAGAACATAGCGAGGTAGTGCCGAGTTGTCAGTCATCAATATGGCAATTTACTAGCATTTACTATGTCTGAATAATTTACAATCTAATCTAATCTGCCCACTGATATGAATGCTTTAAACTATTTATTTCACGTGTATAACAAATCTGGGTGACAACACTTAACTGTAGCTCAGGTTAAGGATTTAAATCTAAGTAATATAAGCAATAATCAGGAAGTTAAAAATAGATAATAAGAAGTTATGTACCTACCATAATGTTCCATGTTAGTTGTCTTCTTCTCGCCTTCTTTCTTGCTGGTTGGGTTCGGAGCCGATCCTCGGCTCCGACTCAGCCATCTACTAAAGCTTGAGAGCTATTTACTGGCTCGAGGCCTCCCCATATCCCACAATGCTTGGCGCTAGATACCCAGATCTCATTTGGCAGAGCTAACACCATAGAAAAAATTTCAAGGACACCTGTCCAAACTACAAGGTTTACCTACAGTACTAAAACAGAGGAGGACGTAACCCAGATAAGACTCAGCCAGAGGAAGAAGGCCTCAAAAAAAGGGACTCTTCTCAGTCTGTCCACGCTAGGGGGATGGAGGGTGGGACGCAAGAAAGAAGGTGAGAAGAAGACAACTAAACATGGAACGTTATGGTAGGTACATAACATCTTAATGTTAATTTGTCTCTCTCGCCTTCAATTCTTGCTAGTTGGGACAGCGTCCCTAGCACCTTAGTCCTGGGTGGCTCATCGGAACATACTCTTGAGCACAGTGGAACCAAAATCAGCTCTACTCCTAGAGGCCATATCCAACTTATAATGTGAAATGAAAGTATGAGGAGTGGCCCATGTGGCTGCAGCACAAATAGATTCCATTGGTAGTCTTGCTTGAAAGGCTACCGAAGTAGCCAACGCTCTGGTGGAATGACCTTTAGGTTTAGTAGGGAGTTCTTTATGTCTCAGCTGATAAATCAAATAATAATAGAGGACAACCACCTGGATAAAGTTACTTTAGAAACTGGCAGACCCTGTTTGCCCTCAGCATAGGACAGGAAAAGTTGGTCTGATTTTCTTGTTTGCTTAGTCCTATCCAAATAAAAACGTAATTGCCTATGAACGTCCAATTGGTGTTGTTCAGCTTTGTTCGAATAGTTAGGAAAAGAGACAGGTAGATCAATAGCCTGATTCAGGTTTGTTTCGGAAGGTATCTTGGGCAGAAACGAATGATTAGTCCCGAGTGAAACTCTATCCTTATGAAACACAAGGTAAAGACGACGAATACAGAGGGCTTGAAGTTCCGAAACTCTCCTAGCCGAGGTGATGGCTACTAAAAAGAGAGTCTTCCAGGAGAGCAATTTTAAGGAACAGGAAGCCGCAGGTTCAAAAGGGGGGAAAATCAAGGAAGCTAATATCAAGTTCAAGTCCCACGGAGGCGGGGGATCTCTGACCGGGGGCCTAAGCAAAACAGTTCCTTTAAGAAAGGCCTTGCAAAGTTTGTGGGACATGATGTTGGTTTCTGACAGGCCAGCGTGGAAATTTTCGATAGCAGCTAATTGGACCCTAATGGTGGCAGACGAGGAACCAGCTTGAAAGAGTTCTGCTAAAAAATCTAGAATGTGATGGACAGGGGCTGTGTAAAGGGGTCTATATTCCTGGCCTCTGCCCAGAAAGAGAAACGTTTCCACTTACTAGCATAAGTCTTCTTGGTGGTAGATTTGTGCGAAGAAAGGATGATTTCATGCACCGGCTGAGAAATATGTGGAAGCCTGGCTAAGGCTGGAAGTGGAGCAACCAAGCTGTGAGGTTGAGAGACTGAAGGGATTGGTGCAGCCCGCCCGACTGATGGACCAAGAGGTCTGGCACTGGGTCCAGATTCCAAGGCTGCTCCAGCAGGTGACGATGCAGGAATGGGAACCAAATTTGTCGAGGCCAGTAAGGGGCAGTGAGGATCATCCTGGATCCCAATGCGGTAGCCTTCTGAATTAGTATGGGAATTAGGGGAAAAGGTGGGAATGTATACAGAAGACCCCGGGGCCAATCGTGAACTACAGCATCTCTGGGGGAGTGTCTGGGAAGGGGGAAGAGAGTGAAGAAATCGCCGCACTTGCTGTTGAGAGGAGTTGCGAAAAGGTCGCAGCAAGGTTGACCCCATCTGCGGAAGATTTTGTCCGCTACTGACTGATTGAGAGACCACTCGTGAGGCATGAGAATAGCTCTGCTTAGCCTGTCCGCTATGACGTTGGACTTCCCGGGGATGTGTGCTGCCATTAGAAACCGTTGAGAGGAGATCGCCCACTGCCAGAGTCTGAGTGCTTCTCGACATAAGGGATAGGACTTGGTTCTGCCCTGCTTGATGATGTACCACACTACAGACATATTGTCTGTCTGAATTGCAATAGTCCCGATGGGTAGAGAGTCCTGAAGAGCTTGCAACGCTAAAAGCACCACTCTCATCTCAAAGACGTTTATATGCAGGTGGTACTCTAGAGGTTGCCAAGTGCCCTGGACAGTCCTGCCCTGAAAATGCCCCCCCCCCCCGATCAGGGAGGCATCCGTGGTCACCGTGGCAACAGGAGGAGGAGGAGGAAGAACAAACTGTCTGCCCTGGGGTACTAGAGGGGAGACCATCCACCAAGCCAGGTGGTCTTTGCATGATTGAGTGATTATTATCTTGTGAGACATCGGAAGTTGTTGAAAAGACCATTGGGTAAAAAGCATCCACTGGAGAATCCGCATGTGAAAATGAGCCAGGGGAACTAGTATGATTGCTGCTGCCATTAGACCCAAAGTTTTTAGTACAAATCTGGCCTGAATCCTCTTGCACTGTAGTAAGACCTGCACATGTCGGCGAATGTCTGACACTCTGTCTAGAGGAAGTCTTGCAGACAGATCTTTTGTATTTAATCTTGCACCTACAAAGGTTATAGACTGACAAGGCGACAATGCAGACTTTTCAAAATTTATTGAGATACCTAGCTCGGAGCAAGTTTGGATGGTATAATCCCAGGCTCGCAGTAGCTGATGCCTGGTGGAAGCAGTAAGGAGCCAGTCATCTAGATATGGAAACACCTGGAATCCTCACCGTCTCAGGTGAACCGTGACCACTGCCATACATTTGGTGAACACCCTGGGGGCTGTGGTGAGACCAAAGGGCAGGGCTCTGAATTGATATTGACTGGCTCCCAGCCGGAAGCGGAGAATCTTTCTGGAGCACCTGTCCATTTTGATATGGTAGTACGCATCCTGAAGGTCTATGGAGCACATCCAATTGTCCTGACCCAAGAAGGGTAGAATGGACTAAAGCGTGACCATCTGGAACTTTCTTCTTTGAACAGACTTGTTTAACCTGCTGAGATCCAAAATGGGTCTCCAGTCCCCTGTCTTTTTTGGCACCAAAAAGAACTTGGAGTAAATTCCGGATCCTTGCTGTCTGCTGGGACTGGCTGGATGGCCCGTTTTTCTAGCAGAAATTTCTGGCACTGCTTGTTCCCTTAGACCGGGTGGAACATCTGGAAGGGACTTGGTTGTTTGTACAGGGGTGTGGACAAAGGGGATTTTGTAACCCTCGGATATGATAGACCATACCCATTTGTCTTGTGTGAGGTGTTGCCAGGCTTCTGGGTACAGTGACAATCTTCCCCCGACTGCCTCCAAAGGTGAGCAGCCCCTCAGGGGTGCTGAAAGGGTTTGTCAGAAAAAGATTCTCTGCTACCCTGATTTTGCGGACCCCCTCTGCCCCACAGGCGGCGTCTATTATTGTTCCCTCCCCTGCCTCTGGAGGGAAACTCGTCTTGTGTGTCAGGCACGACTCCCTGGGGTTTCCAAAACCACATTTTCCCACTCTTCTGACCTTTAGGGTATGGTCTAGGAGTAGAAAAACAGACTCCCACAGCAGAGAGAGTCTTGCCTTACTGCTCACACCTAGTAAGGGTATCCTTCACCTGTGGTCCAAACAGAGCCGAACCATCGAAGGGGGTATTGGTGAAGGATGCCTTAAAGGGGTCAGCAAAGTTACATAACCGCATCCAGGCATGTCTTCTCAAAGCCACGCCTGTACCTGTGGCCCTACTCGCCCCATCGGCTGCATAAGAAATGAGCCACATGGAGGAGTTGACGATTGAGTTTAGAGTCACCAGCTGGGAGTTAATCTTATCTTGAGCCCCCGCAACTGATGGATCCTGAAGGGTATCACCCAGTTCCTTGAGAAGATCCCTTTGAAGACAGGTGAAGTGGCACAGATAATTCAGCGACCGAATGGAAAAAGCCACTTCCCGTACCTGTCCATTGTCCTAGACTCTTTATTAGAGGGATGGACAGGCACCGAAGGGTCAACCAACTCCTCCTTCGTGACTGCTGCAACCACCATGGCATCAACGGGGACACATTTTGCCAAAAATTGTTTGTTGGGTGGGGCTGTAATGAACTTCGTGGGCCTGCGGGGAGTTGGTTCCACTGTGTCATGGGCTGACCACGCCCTTCAAGCCACTACTTCCATCAGCAGGTCGAAGGGTGGAGACACCCAGGAGGTGGAAGGGCAAGAACCAAACGCGTCCAGGTATACCGAATCATCCTCGGAAGGGTTAAGGGCAGTCCAGTTCCCCCTCTGCTTAAGGATCTCTAGGATGTCTGAAAAAGAGACATCCTCAGAGGGGGATCTTGGGGACCCTTCCGAATCCTCCAAGTCGGTATCAGATGTGACTGACTCAGGGGAGTTGACATGTTTCCTCTTACATTTTCTCTTTCGAGGGGGCTCCCCTGAAGGATCAGGGGAGGCCTCGGAAGAGGAAGATACGCCCAATGGGGCGACTTGGAGCGTTTGTTCTCCACGCTTGGGGTCAGGAGGGTGGGCAGAGACTGATGCAGGCACCATGGGGGGAGGAGCCGAAGGGGCTGATCAAGGGGCCGACTCAGGAGTCAGCACGCTCCTCATGACCTCGAAGGAGCCCCTATCAGGCAGAGCAGAGGGTCCCCGCTCCGAAGAGATGTGAACCCCTCTCGGCACAGAGAGGGACGGTTCCGAGGCCGATGTAGGAGCCGAGCTCACCTGCGCCGAGGCCCCGAGAGGGAGAACGGGGTCGGACAAGGGTCCAATGCCACTCGCCCCCTCGGAGCCGACGAGGGAGTCCCGGCGCCCAGATCCCTCCAAGGACGGAGCCAATGAAGAGATCGGAGCCGAAAGGTGTGGTATTGGCTCCGTTTCCATGATTCAAGCCCCAACCAGCTCCGGCTCCGAACACAAGGGTGGAGTCAGAGGAGGAATTGCTGAAGACACAGGGACAGCCACAGTCTGCTGAGAAGGGCTGGTTAACATTTTGGCCAGGGCCTGCGATTTAAGGAGTCTACTAACCACCCTCTCTAAGTCATGATCGGATAGCCTGGAGGACCGAGAGGAGTGGGACCTATGGCTTCATTCAGACTGAAGCAATGGTAACCTCTGAGCCAAACAAACCGATTCTAGGGAAGGGGACCTAGAATGTTTTCGGCCCAAAGACGGTTCCGACACTAAAGTCGGAGCCGATTGAGGTCGAAAGATGTCGGTTCCAATTGGAACCGAAGAGGAGGCAGATGCTCCGCCTGGCGACGGCTCCGAACTGGGAGCCGACAGCTTGGCGGGCTTTAAGGATTTCCCCGACTGAGGCTTCGCCGGGGATCCCTCTGGCTTAAGCCTCTCAAAATAAGCTTGTTCCTACGCTCCTGCAGAACTCTCGGGCTGAAAGCGTGACAGACAGAGCAGGAGTCCTGCAGGTGTAGGGGACCCAAGCAATAAACACAAGAAGTGTGACCATCTGTCAGAGACATCTTTTGACAGCACGAGTCACACTTCTTGAAGCCTGAAACTTTAGTATCCTTGGACATACTGGCAAGGGGATACCAAAAGGGAGGATATTAAACTAGTGCTTAAACAAGGCGCACACACACACACACACACACACACACACACTAGTTAAACTAACACGAATATCCACTAGTAAAAAAAAAAAATACAAATATTACAAGGCTAAATAACTGTAGCTACTAAAGGCTAAACACTACTCCTATCAGGTACAAAAAGGGTGGGGTTAGCCACTAAAGAGAAGAAACAAGGGGGGGAGGGTAGAAACTAACAAAAAACGAGTTTCCTGAGTGGAAAATACTAGGGGATACACACTCTAATATATACTAAAAGGGAAAGACTATCTATATAAAAGAGAAATACACAAGTAAAAATTAAGCTAATAATACAAAAAAGATTAATACAACCTGAGCCAGTAAAAGCGCAACCTTGTAGCTGAAGCGGCAAACGAGATCTGGGTATCTAGCGCCAAGCATTGTGGGATATGGGGAGGCCTCGAGCCAGTAAATAGCTCTCGAGCTTTTGTAGATGGCCGAGTCGGAGCCAAGGATCGGCTCCGAACCCAACCAGCAAGAATGAAGGCGAGAGAGACAACTTAACATTAGGCAGATCTCGATGTACTGGTCAGTTCAAGCAGCTTGAATTTCTTACAGTGATGTATATACTATGGCAAGGATTCAGAAACATACAAACACACTGTGCAAGCCTGTTTTCAACATTAAAAGGGAGCAATTCAAAGACCACAAGAGCACAAATTCGGCTCCTGTCTGTGGTTCTTCAGTATCAATGAGAAAGCACGGTATGCAGCAGGTCAGGGGTGCTTCCCGGAAGCCTTTCACATGGATCAGAAAAGAGTGGTAGAGTAATTCACTTACTGTGCTATTTGTGGAGTTACTGTCTTAACTGCGTGCATCCACTGATGTTTATGGCAGAAGCAGGGCTGTTACCACCACAGCAGTTAAGTACTGTACACGCTTAACTCTCAACCTCTCGGTGCAAGAATTCGGGACAAATGCCCAAAAAATAGGGAAATTTTTTAAATATTGCACTTAGAAACTTAGAAACCTGAGAGAATAACCAGTATTGCATTAGTATGCATTTTTCAAATGGTATAAAGTATGAAACTCAAATAACTATCATTACTTAGTCCAGCACCAAAACAATTTTTTAAACGAGATGTACAGTAAAAAAGGATACACTCAAAGAAGATTCGCCAAAATAACTGGTTGTAAACCACTGCAAAAAATCTAAATCCTCAAATTTCAAGTAAACATACAATTTAACCATGAAATACTTATCAAACTCTAGATTCACTTGCTGTCCAGTAATGTAATACTTCACATTTAAATGTTTTCTGCTGCTTTACTTATAATTGCTTTGTTGTGCAGAGACAGGTTAAGAGAGGCATTTGACAAGCCACATCCTGTTTATACTACTAATCTTACATAGATACAACAGTGAAAGGAAGTGGCTATACAACTGTACCATTATCAAGCACTATATACCAAAAGATAAGGTAAACACTTCCCTCCTTCACTGAATCAAAACATGGTAAAACACACAATGAGAAAAATAAAATAAAAGTATAATATTTTAAAAAAGTTCTATTAAGTCAAGTTTTGTCTCCTACAAATCACTTTTAACACAAGCTTTGCATAGTAGGCATTTTTTGGAAGTCCGTACTGGTACTTTCAAATAAGAGTCGCGGAAACTTAGATCAAAGTCCGAGTATAATTTTAATAGCTTTCATCCACTGAATGAGCTAGGTTTCACTTAAAAAGTCATCCTATCAAACTAAATTGTGCTAAATTTTGAAACAATACAAAAAAAAAAAACAGATCTTTTATGTATGAATAAACACTAGCCAATTCTGAAAAATGTTCCACTGTTCAGTTACTTAAACAGCTATGGGTGTTCTGTTTCATTCTAATACCTCAGCATGAAGTAAAACTATAAGGCAGTATTAAAACCTAGTAGGAGGAGTCTGAGGGGGATCTGGTGAGTGATCTCATAGGTTGATACTAGGCTATCTGCCCTAGGGCATTTATAAGCCTAGCCAGAGTGTGTTTGGCTTTCGCCACCCTTTTAGATTAGTTGACTGTGCCTCTGTATAGTAGGTCACAGAAGGTAGCCCTTTTAAGGTTAGTTTACTGTACCTCTGTCAAGCAGGGACACAGAAGAAATCCCAGGGGTAAACTTACGATCTCCCATCCACTCGTCAAGATTTCTCTTGAAGAGGGTCAGTGAGGGGCTCTGCCTAACATGGATTGGGATTTTGTTCCAGAGTGAGGGGAGCCTCTGGGATATGAATCTGCCCCTCCAGCATGTCCTATTTATTTCTGTGCTGAGGTTCAAGTCCCTGGAGCGTGTAGCTCTAAGGGATTTGGATTTCCTGAGGTGAAGCATGTCCATTAATTCTGGGTTGGATATGGCTTTATACGTCAGACACAGATCGCCTCTGAGTAGGCGGTAGAGCATCGGGTAAGGTACATCCCAAATGGGGCTTTGTATTCAATTATGGGCCTGATAAGTGATGAGTAGAGGGGCACAATGACCTCTCTTGATCTAGGGCACAATGACCTCTCTTGATCAGATGTGAGCCCTTTTGTGATAAGGTGGGCTATATAGAAGGTCTTTCTAACCATTTTGGCAATGTGACTGTCAAAGGAGAGATTGCTATCTATTGGGTCCCCAAGTCCCCAATTACTTCTTCCGTACTTAATGGATTACCACCTATGTGGTAATTTGTGGGCACTTTGTTTTTCCAAAAGGGGATGACTATGCACTTTTTGGCATTTAGCTTTAGGCCATGGCTCTGGCACCAGTTATCCGTCTTGGAGACCCTTTTGGAGGATGCTTGTGTCACCCGGAGAGTCGATTATGGCACCCAGTTTGCAGTCATCTGTGAACTTGGTCAGCCATAGTCCACCCATGTTAGCCTGTACCTCAGAGAAATATATACCGAACAAGAGAGGTCCCAGGACTGAGCCTTGTGGGACACCACTTGTAACTGGTTTAGAGTCTGACATGGCACCTGCTATTCTGACCATGTGGGTTCTATCCCCGAGCCAGTTTGCAACCCATCTTGTGACATAGGGGCTGGTGAGCTTATTTATTATGCCCGAGTGGGGTATTGTGTCGAAGACTTTTGTGATGTCCAGGTAGGCTGTGTGGACTACCTTCCCTTCATCTATGGCTTTTGTAACGGTTTCAAAGAAGTCTACCAGGTTCAAGAGACAAGATCTGCCCTTAAAGCCGAATTGGGTAGGATCCAGTGTCTGGAGGTTCCCAATGTCTTTGTTTATGATTTCCATGATGATACACTCCATAGCTTTGCAGACCAGGCTAGTCAGGCTTATAGGGCGATAGTTTCCGGGGTCTGTTGTGGCACCACCTTTGTGGAGTGGGACCACTGTTGCTGTACGCCATTCCTTGGGTACATATCCTGTAGTAAAGCGGAGAGTGAACAGTGACTTTATAGGAGGGTTTAGTTCTTCTTGGAGCTCGTGTAAGACGCAGCCCGGGACACCATCTGGTCCCATTGATGCTGTGTTTTTTGCTTTGGAGAGGGCATCTTTCACCTGTGCATTTGTGATCTCAGGAAGGCTACACTCTATTGGGATAGACATTTGCTGTTTTGGGGGGGAGAAGTTTGCACTGAACCTTTCTGCCAGGATGTTGGCAATGTCTGTGGGTTCAGTGTATTTTTTGTCATTTTGCTCTAACTCAGAGCATATCTGGGAGATGCCTCCCAGGTTTCTGACATAACTAAAGAAGGCCTTGTGATTATCTTTAGTGTCTTGTGCACTTTTTCTTTCGAAGCTGGCCTTAGATGATTTTATGAGGGATCGTGGTTTCTTGCTAGTACTGATCAGAGACACCTTCCCTTTTTGGGATTTTGCTCTATCATGTAGTAGCTTTCTCCTTCTGCTTATTTATGGCTGGGGTCCACCAGACAGGTCTCCTGCCTTTGGAGGAGTGAGTCTTGGTTTTATTTGGGATAGCATGATCCATGCATTCCTGTAGGTGTCCATAGAATGCTTTTGTAAAGGATTCTGCATTTTGGGCCGTATTTTCCACTGGCCCAGGGACTTTGAAGGATTCCACCTCGGTTTTGAGAAGTGTGAAGTTTGCTTTCGAGAAGTTCTTCACCGTGGTTTCCTTGGCTGGGGGTGGGGACAGAATATGGATGTCCAGTGAGATTAGTTTATGGTCTGATCTCACCAATGAGGGGTATACCTCTGGTGTGGAACATAGACACCCCATGTTGGTGATGACCAGATCCAATATGTTTTCCCCTCTTGTGGGAGTGGTGACCAGTTGTTCCATAGCATTTGAGTTTATAAATTCTAGGAACCGTTGGGTGAGGGTGTTTGGGCTTGAGTAGTTTTACCAGTCAATGTTTGGGTAGTTCAAGTCACCCAATATAATGGTGTTTGGAGAGACCTTCATATTCTCCAGTGTTCTCAGGAAAGCCGAGTGAGGTTCCTGTGTTTGGGAGGGTGGTCTGTAGCAGGTTACAAACTGAAAGGCAGTTTTGCCCACTGTTAGTTGCACATGGATGGTCTCCAATGCTTCGTGCAGTGCCACTAATCTGGAGGTGTGGGTATCTTTGATAAATATGGATACTCCCCCTCCTTTTGAGGTTCGGTCCCAGTTTTGGGGCCGAAAAGCATGGTATGAAGTATAACCAGTTAGTGCTGGGGTGCTCTCGGGAGCCTTGAACCAGGTTTCTGTTACTGCACAGATATCGACATTCTCCATACTGACAAGAGTCTCGAGTGCATGCATCTTGAGGTTTAGACTTCTGGCGTTGAGCAGCACTACCCTTAGTTTTTTTTTCTTTTTGTTGTCTATGGAGGTGGGTTTGTCTTTTGAGCCTTGCCTAAAAAAGGCACTATGGGGGAGGCAAGAGCCTTTGCCAGTATTTGAAAACCCAGGGGTGACAGGTGCAAGCCGTCCCTAGCGAAGCAACATGGCTTGTCGAGCATGTCATCCCAGGCTGACAGACACTGGATCCCCTTTGAATGACACCAATACTTTAGCCAATTGTTAGAATTGATCATTTTGTCTTTATACTGTGGCATCATTCTTGGTGAGGGTAAGATGCTACTCAAGGTCAGGGTCATACCGGCCTGGGCTACGTGATCAAAGAGCTCCTTTATGTCTTTTTTCATGTAGTCCAGAGAGGTACGTCTCTGGTCATGCACAACAGCATGGACAATGACGGAGTCATGTTTGTACTTGCTTTGGAGTGACCTGAGTGTTTGTGTTATGTGGCGGATCCTGGCACCCGACAGGCAGCTTACAGTGACCTTCTCCTTGTTCAGCCTGGTGAGTGAGACGTCAGTGTGTTTGACAATAGAGTCACCTATTACAAGTGTATTAGATGTGTTGTTTAGCCTTAAGGGCTGTGAATGTGTGGCACACTGACTTTGTGAGCTATGTGCTACGTGGGTATTGTTTCGTGGTAGGGGTTGCTTGGATGTCTGCTTTGGAGGTCTCTGCTGCTTAGGCAGATTTTTATTTAAAGCCTCCGAGTATGTTTTTGTGTGTTTATGTGTTTGGTTTGCTGATGCGATAAGTCTATGTGAGACTGGATATGTGGTGTGTGTGTGTGTGTGTGTGTGTGTGTGTGTGTGTGTGTGTGTGTGTGTGTGGTTACCTTCTCCTCCTGACAGGCTGTGCCAGTACTGGGTTGAGAGAGCTTAGCCTCCAGTTTGGCTATATAGTTGCATCTCTCACACATATTTGAGCTTGTTGGGAGGAGGAGAGGGTGGTCTGTATACATAAGGCAGTTGTACCATTGCCTCAAGATTCCCAGATTCACCAGCTAGACTGGAGAGTAAACCCGAAACTGACCTTTGGACATGCCTGAATAATATAGGGAACTACTTATTGACTGATCAGAAAGAACCAAGAGGGAGCAAGTGCTTAAAAGAAGTATAGGAGGATGTAGTGCTCAAGTTTATTAGTGTTTACCTATGAGATTACTTATACGAGCAAGTGCAGGGCTTTAGAATGAAAATAGATTGCTTATTTTGAGATTTAGAGCAGTTCTAAGGGAAAAAGTGAAGAGCAGACTTTGTGGAGCCGGGAATAGTTTAAACTTGTTTAAGCGGCACTGCCCGACGCTGCTCTGTGCGCAAGACCGCGCAAAAAGAGACATGCAGGGTTTTAAGAGAGAGAGATCAAGGAGTTTGGAATTGACCCAAAATGGCCAATAAAACTACAGTTTCTAGGCAGTAACCACTCCTACATGGACAGGCAGGCTGCTCAGTGATACCCACTGCCACTGGTGAACACAGACACTTCCCTTTAGCCCAAGCAAGCACTGGCCTCCAAGAAACTTACAAACAGTTCAGAACAGCAACTCTGTAACTGAACTTTCTCTAAAGAAAGTGGGAAAATAGCAAGATTTTTTTTGTTTTTTTTGTTTTTGTTTAAGGATAGCAGAGACACGCAAGTACCAACCTAGTCAGAACAGTGCAATAAATTCCCAGCACGTGACTCCTCAGTGAGGCTCAGACTGACACCTCTGTGGAAGGGGTAGCAATATCTCAGTGGCTATCCCCTACCCAGGTTCGAGAAATCTGAGCAGTGTTAAAGGAGTTTGGTGGCATGTTCACTGGAAAACCTGGGTGCATCCACCTGGTGCAGCACTATGTGGATACAGGACCCCAAAGGCCTATTAAGCAGGCTGCTTATGGGGTACCACAGTGAGTCAGACAGATTCTGATGGAGGAGATAAAGGAAATGTTGGAAATGGGGGTAATCCAGAAGTCCAGCAATCCCTGGGCCAGTGGTGCTGGTACCAAAGAAAGATGGTAGCATCAGATTCTGAATCTACTACAGAAAACTATACAGTCACACTGAGTCAGATGCTTTCCCATG
>NC_056734.1:474608835-474696335 GCF_019279795.1 Protopterus annectens
AAATTTAGCATTACCCACACCCAGAAGTGGGTTATTGCTATAAATATTTTATGATACTTGTGGATACAGAACCATGTACTCGCTTTGCAAACTTCCCCTAAAGAATGCCGCCAATACTGCAACTTCACTAGTAGAATATTCTCTCAATGGGTCTTACAAGGGCTTCCCAGTCTCATCAATACAGAAAGCAGCAACTCTGCCTAATCACTGAGGAAATCAGATAAAAAATTCCTAACCTGTTGTTTGTCTTTCGGCTTTTCCCGGTAAGGGGTCGCCACAGTGGAACTCCGGTCCGCTAATGATTGGCGATAGAGTTTTACGAAACGCCGAGGTGCCAGCTCGACGTCCAACCTTCAATGAAGGCACGCCCATTTACGCACGCATGTCTTTCGAACGCTACCCAACCGCGGGGAGGACATGCGGACTCCACACAGAAGGCACTCCCAAGCCTAGCTGAGAATCGAACGGGAGAACCTCTTGCTGTGAGGTAACAACGCTACCGCCGTACCACCGCAGCATGTCGAATAAAACAAAATGCTGATCACTTCCTGATAGGTTTATTTCTACCAACATAAATTTCAAGCTGCCTGCTGGAATTCATACAATGGAGAAGCCACTACTCAAAGTATACAGGCTAATCATAAAAGGAGGCAAGCTTGTGCTTTCGGTTCAAGCCAATCTTGGATATAACCAAGTATGAAAGACAGATTAGCAGAAACAGCTAACCTACTCGTGTGCAACACTCTTTAGGGTGGGGAAGAGTTTAATGGTTGTAACTCACTCTTCTAGCTGATGTAAGACGTTAACAAAAAATCATTTTTTTCAAGTCAGAATCTTTAAGGTACATGACTCAAGACTCAATGACAGTTTGGGCGAGCTTCTCAAAACAGTTCACATCCCACTCAAGCATGATCACTCTTAGGATGTTTACCATATGGAACATTTCTCAAAATAAATTAGCAGAATTACCTGAAACTAAAGAAAGTTCCCGAGTCAAATATACTGATAATGTTGAAGTCTGTGTCTTGTGAGAAGAATAACAAACTCAGGTCCAGCAAATATGTAAAGAATTTCAATACCACAAAAAAATCTAATTCCAGTCTTTACTTCTGACACTTTTATAGGAACCTCTTATATTTGCCATCTAAACTTCTTTTAGAAGCCGATGTCTACAAGGGGCTAAAGACAACTCAACTACACAGTCAAATACTGAGTGGGAAGGGCATGGTGTAGACCTCCCTCTTTTTGTTGAGTTCAATGATTATCCAAGAAAGCCAGAATGAGACATTCCTTTTGGATCTTCCCAAGTGATAAATAAGACGACCATCACAGACACCTGGGCCTATTAAAATGAAATGTGTTTTTCTCCTCTTGTCTTTGCCAAAGCTATTGGAAAAAACAGGCAATGGAGGTAATGCACACAGAAGGTGAAGAGTTTTGACCATTGTCTGCCTAGAGTCTGAAATCTTGTCCAAATGTCTTGTAACTGTGTATTCTCCAGAAAGGCAAAACAAGGTCCTTCATGAGGATCCCGTTCCAAAACAGATATCAAAAAAGGTGAATACCACTGAAATGAGAAACAAGACGTTGTCTACTGTAAAGGATCTACTCAAGGTTCGTGTTATATAGTTTATTTGCCTAGAAGATAACAGGCCACTAACCTTTTCAGAGCTTTTGCCTGATCCCAGCACATGTCATTCTGCAAAGCTGGGAAAAGTTCATAACCCACACACATATCATACTATTGTGGCACTGTCTGACACTACCTGGAGAATGCCCTTTTTAAAGCTTCTAGAAGGCTATGACTGCCAGATGTCACTAAATTCGTTCAAGGTTAGCTGAAGCTTCAAATTCCCCATAGACAGCATGCTCAGCACTGAAGGAAACCCTAAATGAGGTCCACATGTATTACTGAGATGTCTACAGTATTCAGAAATTCTCTCCCCTTTTCAAATGTTATCTATAGAGTTTTCTGCACAAAAAAAATAACACACCTCTGAATCTATATAACCACAGATGGAATCAAGAATTCTTATCCCGGTAATCATCTGAAATTTTGCATCATAAATCATCACAATGCTCTCTGCCAAATAGCTATGAATCCTCAAAAACTCCATTGCAGACAACTCATTCTGAAAAAAAAAAAACTGTTGAAAAAAATGTTACCCTTTTTATATTCCAACTCTTCTAAGAAGCATTTTCTGCTTGAAGGCAGCCAAAATAGCCTCCAAAAAGCCTTTAGGCTGGAGACAAGTCCAACTTTTTCTGTTTGATTGTTAATCTTGAGGAGTTCAAACATGATTCACCACTGCATGGTGTTCTAGTATAAGTTGATCTTGAGATTGAGTTACTAATCCAGATTCACTTAAGGAAAAAAGGATATAACTTTCAAACTCCACTGCTAAGACTGAATGGCTTGATTCTTGCCTCTTGGCTTAATCCCAGTGTGGTGTCTAGTATTAATTCTTCAGCTTTCCACTCAGTGAACTGTGGAATTACTGTATGTACAGTGTAATACTGACTTACCTTTACGATTTATAGTGTTTAGTGAACTGCATTACCACTTACATATATAAAACACACACTTAATATTGGACTCACTGTTACCCATAGTGTACCTTCTGCCACAGCAAAATATTATTGAAGAATTTAGTGATGTCCATTACACTAATATGCAGACAACAAACAGGTATACCTCTCCTTCCATCGTGAACACATAACAGTTTTCTTCTATTGCAAATGACCTGGCGCATGTCTACGTGTGAACATAAAACAATTAGTACAGACCTGACACTACCAAGACAATAGTAATGGCAGTCTATGCCACTCTGATGGACTCTGAGGTTTTGCCTTTGAAGCCACTGACTTTCTACGAGTAAATATGTTTAAGTTTATTTCAAAATATGCAAAATGTTGAAGTTGTCCTTGGTTATAAATGGACACTGTGGTCCATGGTGTCTTCTTGTTTATCATCTAATTAATGCCACCTCAATTAGGTACTTCAATCCATCTGTGATTGTGATGCCTTAGTTACATGAATTCCCTTTTACTGGAGGATGCTTAACAATTATGAACTTTTGCAATAGACGCAGAATTCCACGCACAGCTACTACATGGTACACACCATTGGCATTATACTGTCTAGTCACCCATATGCTGCCTGTATGCTCTCAAACGTATGGCACCCGGTGTTACCCTATTTGGCCTAACACAGTCTGGGTCCCCTTGTACCTGACAAACCTGTGGGTATATTATAATTTAGTTTGAACCCTTTGGGTACTTGCGTATTATCACAACTAGATTTTCGCAGTTGTGAAAAGCGCATACCTGCACAGATAGCAGTGCAGGAACACTTGAAATGGTTATTCTAAGTTGTTAATACTGTAAAACAAATGTACATTACTTTTAGGAACACAAACAGTTTAAGAAGTCCTCTTCCTGTATTGCATGCCTTACAGACGCCACAATCTTGCATCCTGCTTTCTGCTGCTGTAAACGATTCGGACTGTATGTTAACATCAGTTTAACGGCAGGTAGGAATTGCCGTCATGTTTAGTGTCCAAAAGCAAAATACAGATAGCGTGAGACTTTCTGAAACATCTTCGATTGCAGTTGTTTGGCAAAGTATCGCACTCTCCCTTTTTTTTCTTTCGGTAAAAAAGCATTGCTAATAAGTGTAACGACTTTTACATATCCTTGTATGTTAAACCTTCACAGCCATGTTAAAGTTGTAATTATCCACATTTGTGACCATTTCTCCAGTTTCGCTGCTGGTTGCAAACGTATGCAAAAAATAATCAGAAAACAATGCAAACCAGGCAAGTGCAAGTGTCATTACACGGTGGGACAAAGGTTCATGTCATAAAACGTACCATGTGAAAAAAAGCCAGATGATTTTATGGGAAGTGTTAAATAGGTACTACCAAGTTTTCTGACCTGCCTGGCAGACCATTACATGTGGGCGAGTAAATGTTAACAGTTCTTTGTACTGACAGTACGACACCAGCCATAACAACTCAGGTGTGCATCTGTCATCATCTTCTTCTTTCGGCTGTTCCCGTTAGGGGTCGCCACAGCGGATCATCTGTTTCCATTTCTTCCAGTCCTCTGCATCTTGCTCTGTCACACCAACCACCTGCATGTCCTCTCTCACCACATCCATAAACCTTATCTTAGGCCTTCCTCTTTTCTTGTTACCTGGTAGCTTCATCCTTAGCATCTTTTTCCAAATATACTCAGCATCCCTCCTTAGCACATGCCCAAACCAACGTAAATCTTGCCTCTCTGGCTTTATCTCCAAACCTTCCAACCTGGGCTAACCCACTAATATACTTATTCCT
This sequence comes from Protopterus annectens, assembly GCF_019279795.1. Taxonomy (NCBI): domain Eukaryota; kingdom Metazoa; phylum Chordata; order Ceratodontiformes; family Protopteridae; genus Protopterus; species Protopterus annectens. The sequence continues at coordinate 474,613,176 of NC_056734.1, forward strand.
AATCCTGTCCACCCTCGTCACACCCAGTGCAAATCTTAACATCTTTAACTCTGCCACATCCAGCTCTAACTCCTGCCTTTTTGTCAATGCCACTGTCTCCAACCCATATAACATAGCTGGTCTCACTACCCTCTTGTAGACCTTCCCTTTCACTCTTACTGGTACTCTTCTGTCACAAATCACGCCTGACATACTTTTCCAGCCAATCCATCCTGCCTGTACTCTCCTTCACCTCTCTTCCACACTCACCATTACTCTGAACCATTGATCCCAAGTATTTAAACTCCTCCACCTTCGCCACCTCTACTCCTTGCATCCTCACCATTCCTCTATCCTCTCTCTCATTCACACACATATATTCTGTCTTAGTCCTGCTGACCTTCATTCCTCTTCTCTCTAGAGCATATCTCCATCTCTCCAGGGTCTCCTCCACCTGTTCCCTACTCTCATTACAGATCACAATGTCATCTGCAAACATCCTAGTCCACGGGGATTCCTGTCTGATCTCGTCTGTCAACCTGTCCATCACCATTGCAAATAAGAAAGGGCTCAGAGCAGATCCTTGATGTAATCCCACCTCCACCTTAAATGCATTCGTCACTCCCACCACAGACATCACTGCTGTCACACTACCCTCGTACATATCCTGTACCACTCTTACATACTTCTCTGACACTTCCGACTTCCTCATACAATACCACAACTCCTCTCTAGGCACCCTGTAATATGCTTTCTCTAAGTCTACAAAAACACAATGCAACTCCTTTCGACCTTCTCTGTACTTCTCCATCAACACTCTCTCTGTACTTCTCCATCAACACTCTCTCTGTACTTCTCCATCAACACTCTCTCTGTACTTCATCAACACTCTCTCTGTACTTCATCAACACTCTCTCTGTACTTCCCCATCAACACTCTCTCTGTACTTCCCCATCAACACTCTCTCTGTACTTCCCCATCAACACTCTCTCTGTACTTCCCCATCAACACTCTCTCTGTACTTCCCCATCAACACTCTCAGAGCAAACATCGCATCTGTAGTGCTCTTTCCCGGCATGAAACCATATTGCTGATCACTAATCATCACATCCCTTCTTAACCTAGCTTCCACTACTCTTTCCCATAACTTCATGCTGTGACTGATCAATTTAATCCCTCTGTAGTTACTACAGCTCTGCACATCACCTTTATTCTTAAAAATCGGTACCAAAACATTTTTTCTCCATTCCTCAGGCATCCTCTCACTTTCCAAGATTCTGTAATGCATGCAAAACAGGAATAGTATTTCTTAAACTGTTCCTGTTCCTTAAAGTACTCTACACTTTTTGATTAGTAGTAAGGACTATGATTAGCAGTTAAGAAATGGTTCAGCCACTAGTTTATCTGCAGGTAGGCGCTTTTCGCAACTGCGGAAATCTGGTTGCGATAATGGACAAGTACCACCCTTTGTTCTACCACTATGCACCAGTTTATAAAAAAAAAATGGTGTAGGTTGAAACTTGGTCATTTATTCCACTGTGTATCAAGTACATTTGGAAATCTATTACCATGGTGGCTTTGAAAATTCCCAACGCTAGGTGGTTTCAACATGTCTTCTAAGGTCCCATATTTCTGGATTAACCTATTTTGATAACATAACTTTCATCAACTAAGATACTACTAATAATTCTCAAAGCTGATCTGATTTACTGTTAATTTCTTGCTCAAGTGTTACTTTACTACTTTCTTTTAATTTGCAATGTGCTTAGTTCCTTAAACACAGTAATAACATGGATTTTAATTTGAATCTCAGTCATACCTCCCAAATACCCAGATTTTCAGCTGTAGTTTGGTCTTGTTACTCATATAATTTGTGGGGTTTTTTTTGTCAAATCACTGAGGATTAAAATTCATTAAATAAATAACATACAATTGAATTTTAGACTGCATATCCCACACAAAATGCCTAACACAAACACTTTCTAGCTCCTTTCTAAGTTTACAAGTTTATTTAAAATCTACTCCCCCCATTATTTTAGACTTTGTTCAGATTTTTTGCACTAAAAGGTTGAGAGGTATGATATCAGTGTTACCACCACCTGCAGTTACACATCTAATAAATGTGCAACACACTGACAGTAATGTAAGGGCAGCATTCAAAGTTCTGATTCCCTTCTTGAAATCTCCTAAGAGGTTTAAACAAAGTATATTAACAGACATTCATCAAATTCAGACTCAGTTACCATTCTGATTTTTTTCCAATTTTAAAATTATCTTGGCATGGCAAATTCAACATTGGGTTTCATTTTTCTTCCCTTCTGACTACCAGAATAAAATCTTGAAAAGAGACACATTGCTTTAAATGGATAAAGGCTCCCTCGTTCTTGAATCATTGAATTCATAAAGTATCTCACACTGTCCACTGAGATTTGAGATTTCTTTGGATTCGAAACACAGTCTAAGTTGAAAACAAACACCATTTTAAAACACCAGTCCTACCTACTCAAACTACAAATCAAACTGACAACAACCAGATTGCTGCAAAACTTGAAGAGGCTGCTCCAATTTCCAACACATTTTTACAGACTGGAACTCTACACAAGGAGGAATAGGCACTTTTGGAGGACATACCAGAATAGAAAGGAATAGACACCTCCACTTTGTTACAGGTACAGTTCTGCCTGAAAGCTGTCTTACTGGATACATTCTTGCCAGAAGAGTATAAGGTTTCATGCAAAGTCAAGAACTCTGTTCTATAAGCAATTTATCAAACAGTCTAACACTTCTCAGAGAATCCACCCCTGATAGCCTGTTCATTAAACGTAAACCTCTACTCCTGACTGCACATATTTATTTTATTTATTTATTGACCAGGAAAGTCCAATGGGTCAAAAACCCATTTTTCAGTGGAGCCCTGGGGAGAAAAGCTCCACATGTATTACAAGTAAAATGACCAACATGAGCAAGATCAAAAATTGCATGTATAAAAGAACATACATACAACATTTTGGAACAGAGTTCTCATTCATCAAGTACAGGTTTATAAATTACATATTTAGACAGTATAGATGTGACATCAGTACCATCTGTAGTGAGAGTCAACAAAAAGAATTGCATTGTTAGTTAACAATTAGAACAAAAAGAAAAAAAAAGTGGAGTTATAGATCTGACTGATTACTCACTGTATAATACAAGAGTGTTTGATGGACTGTTTAAGGTGGTCATTTGTTTGGCAGTGGCAGGAGGGGTTCTTCAGGTAAAATTATTTTAGTGCTGACAAAGGTTTTTATGCAGTCAGTTTGAGTTATTTGGGGGGTAAGGTATTCCAAATCTTAGCAATGCTAAGGGAGTACAGACTTTGTCCAGCTTTTTTGTTTGGTTTTGTTATGGCTAGTAGCGGTTTGCTTGAGGATCTTAGTGTTCATGTAGGAGTATATGTTTGTAGGATGGAGCTTAGTGCTGGGCAGTCATCGCGTATAAAGATTAATTTATGAGCTAAGGTTAATAGGGTATAGAAGAGATGGTGGGGTAACTCCAGCCAATTAATTTCTGCAATAGCTTGGCAATGATTTGAACGGTAGGGTTTTCCGGAGGCATATTTGGATAGGATTGTAGTTTATTAGTAAGGGTTGAGTTAAGGTTTGTAAAAATGGCACTACCATACAGAAGGGAGGGGATAAGTAAGGTACTGGCAAGTTTTGTTTTGGTACGGTTGCTCAGATAAAGTTTGCCTAGTCTGAAGTGTGTTTTCTTTATTGCATTCAGTATACGAGGCTCAAAAGTGTTATGCCTAGCAATTTAGCAGTTTTCACTACTTCAACTTCTGTACCATCCTTAGAACAGATTTTGAAGTCTATATCTAGTGATTTTGTGGAGAAAAGTAAAAGTTTCATTTTTGGGGGGTTTAACAGGAGTTGAGCGTTATTTAGCCAGGATTCGATTGAAGTAAAAGCCTTCTGAGTAACTGTAAGGAGGTCTGAGAAGTTGTTGGAGGTGGATATTAGTGTAGAGTCGCCTGCGTACTGGATAACATTTTGTATTTGGGAGGGCTTTGTGGAGGCCATTGATGAAGGTATTAAAGAGTAGTGGCCCTAAAATGGATCCTTGTGAGACTCCTATGTTGTTTGCTTGGTAACTGGATTGAACATTATGCCATCCTACTGATTGCTCCCTGTTTAGGTAGGAGGTGAACCAGTTAAGAGTTATAAGGGAGCATCCTAATTTTGATAGTTGGGTGAATAGCTTGGTATGTGAAATTGTATTGAAGGCTTTGGAGAGATCCAGCAGGATTACTGAAGTAGGGTGACCAGCATCTATGGCCTTGTTAACAGTATCAGAGAATGAGAGCAGGGCAGTGATAGTGCTTTGGCCTGGACGGAAGCCATGTTGGGTGGGAGACAGAAGAGTATTATCAGAGAAGTGTTTAAGTAGTTGTGTGTGAACAAATAGTGGAGAAAGTATTGAGACAGGGCGACAGAGAGATCATGAGAGTTTCCACCTTTGTGTAATGGAGTAATGATAGATTTTTTCCATAGCTGAGAGACATAAGATTCTAAAATAGAGCGATTTATAAGAATGCTAATGGGGTGTGCAATTGCACTTGCTGCTAGTTGTGGATATTCTGGGGGAAGATTATCTGCAGAAAGTGAGCATGGTCTGAGTTTGTTTAGGAGCTTAAATATCTGGGAGGTAGCTACAGGCTGAATAGTAAAAGAATAAGGTGTGAAGTACTTGCCGCTTTATCTATAGGAGGAATTCTGTTATAATCAAGTAAGGAATTGGTGGTAAATAGGGTGTTTGAGTCAGGTGGACAGTCTTTGAGTAGTTTTTTTGGATGGTGGAAATGAATGGGTATTGAAGTCATGGGAAATTTCCTGTGGGGTCTTATCAGGTGTTGGGGATTGATTTGGTGTTGTGCCAGGATTTAGTAGGGTGGAGAGAGACGTCCAGATTTTTTTTGGATTGTTGTACGAGGTAGTTAGCTTAGTGGAGAAGTAGTTTTTTTTTATCCTGTATCACTAACATTTTAGCTTTATTACGGAGTTCTTTGTAGTTAATTTCATTCTGTTTGGATTTATTTTTCCACCATAGTTTCCATGCTTTGTATTTAAGGGACAGATTTTGTTTAGCCCGTTTTGTTAACCAAAGGGCATGGTTAATTTTTGTACAGTTGGTATGTACTGGAGCTAGGCTGTTGAGAGTATCCAGAAAGAGTTTATTGAAATAGTTAACAGCCTTGTCTAAGGGGGGTGCTTGCAGTAGCCGCCAGTTTTGAGCTTTTAAAATGCTTATGAATTTATTTTGGTCAAAGTGGGAGAGATTCATGGATGTTCTATAGGATTGTGTTTTAATGGTTTGTAGGTGAACCCTGTAGACATATGCTGGAAGGTGGTCACTTAGGGTGTTGGGTAGGGTGCCTGAGTTTGGATACTATTATCCCATCCTCACAATTACCCAAGCTAGGGTTGACTCAGATACTGCAGATAGGCCATGGGTAGGAGTAGTGATAAGTTGTGTGAAGCTATGCAGATTTATACTATTGGCTGGAGAGGGGGAAATTACGTTTAGCCAATTAATGCTGGTGTCTCCTAGGATTATGGTTTCATTTATGACATTCTGGTGTATCCAGGATAAAAAATCCTCTAATATGGGGATATTGTGGCCTGGGGGAATGTAGACTACTGCAATACACAGACTTTTGTTAGTGCTGATGTGAAGGGATGCTAGTACAAGTTCAATGTTTCCAAATGTGGGGATTGGCTTGTGGTAGGTTGTAATATGTAGGGAGATTTGATAAATTAGTGTTATACCGCCACCCTATTTAGGGAGTCTATCGGAGCGAATAATAATATATCCTGGTGGGAGGATCTCAGTGTCAGCAATGTGCACTTTTAGCCATGTTTCAGTTACTGCAACAATGCTTGGGGTTGTGGGTTGCTAGCTATGCATGAAATTAAGTGATTTTATTACAAATGCTACATGTGTTTATTGTTATTAGGTGTAGCTGCTGATTTTTTGGAGTTCTGAAGGGCAGTTTGGACCTGGATTTGGATGGATAGCTCCACACTGTGCTGAGTGGAGAAGCTGAATTATTGTGCATGTATTTGGTGGGTTTGTGAAAGACGTTTATGGAGGTGTACAAGATGTCAAGTTTGGGGTTGGGAGGAAGTAGTTTTATTTTGTCTAAAGTAATGGTAGAGGATACAAGTAAAGAGGATGAGATGTTAGAGTAACTGTCTTTGTTTAGAAGTAGTGGGAGGGTTTGGGTGCTAGATGTAGGAGGCATACAGTGGCTTGTGTGGAGGTAGTACATGGGTTATAATTGAAATAATGAATATTGTGTGATGGAATTTGTTGTTGGGGGATATCATTTTGAAAGAGATAGGTGTATAGGTTTTGCTAGGTTGTGATGTGTTTTAATTATTGGATAAACAGAGGGAGGTTATAAGTTAATTACTAGGTTATCAGTTAATTAAATGGGAGGGGCTGAGGAGAGAAATCTAATGACGCAGGGGGTGGATGGGAATGGGGGTAGGGTAGGAGAGCGGAGTGAGCCCACAGTGTAGTGGATGCACAAACTTCTGCAGCTAAAACACAGACAAAAATCACCAAAAACTATCTGTCTTCAATGCACAGCAAGTGGGCTGTTCAGTATGCTAATAGCGAGTCCAGGAATTGCAGCTAGGGAAATTAGAGTAGTGAAAGAACCAAATAGTTGGGTTATTAAAATGGCTAAACAATTGGGTGGAATAGGGCAAGCAATAGGAGTAAAAGGGAAATATAGACTATAGCAGTTACGAGGCTAAAGCATTAGAGCAGTTCGTACTACTTAGTATAAAGCCGGAAAAAAAGATAAGGTAGGAGAGGTGTACGGAGGTTTTCTTTGCAGAGTGTTATCACATGTACAAGGACTATACAAGTAATATAGCAAAGGTATAATGAGCTGGACATACAGTGATTTTAAATTATCTTTTAGTTTCAGCTGTGGAGGTTCACCCAAGATGCTGTAAGCAAAGCCCGATCGCTGTGTATGTAACCGTACTGCAGAAGGTGTACTTGGGTGGGAGTTGGATTGAAGTCCTCTAGCCAGTGGGGCATACTACAGGAAAATTGAGCACAATATCAAATATTAACAATGGTATTTTAATGGCGGCCACGGTGGTGCAGTGGTTAGCATTGCCGCCTCACAGCAAGAGGTTCTCCGGTTCGATCCTCGGCTGGGGTGCCTTCTGTGCGGAGTCTGCATGTCCTCCCTGTGGTCGCGTGGGTTTCCTCCGGGTGCTCCGGTTTCCTCCCACATCCCAAAGACATGCTGCAGGTGGATTGGACACTCTAAAATTGGCCCTAGGTGTGCGTGTGTGTGTGTGCCTTCTGTGGAAGGTTGGGCGCCGGGCTGGCAACTCGACACTGTAAAACTTCACTGCCAATTAATGTGCAGACATGGTGATCTGCTGTGGCGACCCCTAACCGGGAAAAAGCCGAAAGAAGAAGAAGAAGAACAACAATGGTATTTTAATAGTTTTACATTTAATGCAAGTATGAGAAAAAGTTCCAACTAACAGCACTGTATGCTTTGTCTGGAATCAGCCTGCTTAATCATATAGGTTAGTTGCTATGTACTGTTTGCACGTCTATATTATCCTACAATATCTAGCAGCCTTAAAGGTTAATTACACACAAAATAACTCACAGTGGTATTTTGCATTTACATCACATATATGCAGTTGGGTATAGCAGTTCTAACACTGTTCTATAAAGGTCACAAGAGAAAAACATCAAATACAGAGAGAAACAAAACACTACTATTACGAGCACCCCATTAGATATCGACATACTACAACTCAAGTCTATAGTCAGGTTCAGCCTAAGACCCGTGAATTATGGTGGTTTTGCAGACAAAAATTTAACTGAGCCAGTTCCGTAGTTCTACAGTGCTGTAGCATTGCCAGGTGAGGACAGATAAGACTACCTCTTAATATTTCATAGGTTAGTAATAACAAATAGTTTCAGTCGATGTAGAGGTAACAAAACATCAGATTTGCAAGTCTTTTATGTTCTAGATATCATTTGTTTGCAGAGATAAGTAAAAAAGCATAAAAACTAAACAAAGGTATTATAAAAGCATATACAGCACATACAAAGCAGGCACGCTGCAGAGAGAACGCTCCATACACATGGAAAGATTGGGATTTGAAGACGCCAAGGGGAGGCGGGGAATAAGAAATCTCAGCCAGTCAGCAATTAAGTGTGACGAAAGGGAAAGGAGGATGGGGAGGGAGAAAGCAACACTAAATGATAATAGAATGTGGGCTAGACCGCGCAGACTTCTGCAGCTAAAACACAGACAAAAATCACCAAAAACTGGTCTTCGATGTATTTTGTAGTGCAGGTAAGAAAAAGCCAGAATATAGCAACAGTCGCTGTCCGTAATGCACAGCAAGTGGGCTGTTTAGTATGCTAATAGCGAGTCCAAGAATTGGCGCTAGGGAAATTAGAGTAGTGAAAGAACCAAATAATTGGGTTAGTAAAATGGCTAAACAATTGGGTGGAATAGGGAAAGCAATACGAGTAAAAGGGAAATATAGAATAGAGCAGTTATGAGGCTAAATCATTAAATTAGAGCAGTTCATACTACTTAAGTATAAAGCCAAAAAAAAAGATAAGGCATGCACCAAGTAGGAGAAGTGTACGGAGGTTTCCTTTGTAGCGTGTTACCAGATGTACAAGGACTATACAAGTATTACAGCAAGGTATAATATGCAGGACATGCAGTGATTTTAAATTATCTTGTAGTTTCAGCTGTGGAAGTACACCCAAGATGCTGCAATCAAAGCCTGACTGCTGTGTATGCAACCATACTGCAGAAGGTGTACTTCGGCGGGATTGGATTGGTAAAGTCCTCTAGCCAGTGGGGCATAAAAGGAGGCACGCTAAAGAGAGATAATGCTCCGTACACGAGGAAAGATTGGGATTTAAGGATCTTATGCAAGATATTAAAGACAGAAAACCTTTTACCTCTCAAATCCAGAGACCAAAGGGGAGGGGTCTCATACCATAAATCAGAAAGCCATTTTCTCCACTCTGTTATGCCTCCATCTCTGTTATGATCAATATAAATTTTTGTAAATACAGAGAAATCAGTCTGAAACAGTATCCAAAGGTGCACATTTTTTTACAAATAAATAGGAATGAACACATTTTAAGCATTCTCATCTCAAAAAGAGGACTCCTAACACAGACGCTTATTATGGATGACATCACTTTAATATGACCAAATTGGTAAAAAGGCATAGGTCCTAACCACAGAAATGCCACAGAGTAGTCCTTTTTAGTAGGGTATCAAACACCTTCACATCTAGTTGTTCCAGAGCATTCCAGACCAGCCACAGAAGTTACATTACTAATGACTCAAAAAACCTGTAGGAGCTAGCCCCTCCAAACTCTACCCACAACTATTAGAAGCAAATATGATCCAGCACCGTGTGTGCGGAGGGGGATCAGCCAGTGCCATCTACCCCAGCAGAAACGAGTCTTTAAAAGAGAACTTGACAAAAAGACAAGGCCTCTAGGTTTTGTACTTACCAGTAAAACAGAACCTAAACTAAACGCACTTATCCCCCCATTAATATTATTTTCTATTCAAATAAAAGTACATCAAAACATTTCCGGAAAATTGCTTGGGCCATACAACAAACACCTTTTTTTAATTTCAACAGTGCTTTAAAGAACCTGGAAAAAAACGGCATGTGAAAAACATTATTTCAACTGTCCGAAACCAGAATCCAACTCCAAGCTGCATACTAATGCACAACTTGCATGACAAAAAAACTACATTTTGAAAGTAAAAATGCAGGTTACCTGTGCATCAGTGCTCGAAAATAAAATAAAAGGCTATCCTCTCTACAGTTTACTATTTTGAACTGTACCAGAACATACAATCCGCAAGCAAAGAGCCTAAATTTATTTTGATATGATGCAAAAATCAACCAAAACTATCTAAATGTATGCTTAAACAAACAGAAACAATGACAGAGAAGAAGAGTTAGCAACGCGGACAGAAAAAAGATACCCTTGCTTTCAGGTGTTAATAAGTCTTTCAATCATGAATGCCACACGTTTATTCGTATAAAAACTCAGGATACCTTGGAGTGCAATTTGGGAAGAGTGCACGCATATATCCTGACACTGTGGGCTTCAGTAGCACAGGGCAAAGTAACAACAGAACCAGGTATGCAAGCTTTCAGTCATTTCCTGGAAACTGTCACAGTAAGACCTAGTGTCACTCAGCCAGTAGGGCAACAGCAAGCTCACCTTACTGAACTAGGGTAAAGTGAACTCACGACTCCCAAGTCCTCTGAGCTGACGAGTGAGCTTTCGAATCATGAGTAGGGTTGGCAACTAGAACTGCGAAGCAATAAAGGTGACAGTATCTAAGGAGAAAATGTCACGTCTGTGGGCACATATTCCCAGAAGACTACAGTAAAACCCATAGAAACACACACTCCCCCTCTCCTTACCTGACAATAAGACTGTAGTTTCCAACTGTTTAATTAATCTTTTCAAACTCCTCCCCTACCGGGGTCCAACTCCGCCCTTTGCTTAAACGTGGCTCTGATGTGAACGAGCTGCTATGACAGTTAAGAAATGTTAACAGTAGTTTAACCTGATGACTGTTTTCGATCCCTATGGGGTTATCTTCCCGGGGTTCAGAATGCGAGTCTCGTGTGGCCCACCCCCACAGTTTGAGTGACGTTAATCGGCACGTAACGTAGCAGCCATATTGAGATTGGCTAACTATACAACGGTGTAGTACGTCTTGAAAAGCAAACCCCATACAGGTGGTGGTGCTGTGGTTTGTTGTCATCGCATTAACTTGCGCATATTAAAATTAATACATTGCAGTCAAGTTGTATAAAAGGAGTTTGAACACCTTAACACAGCGTTTATATAAGGGACTGCCTTATTTGATTAATTTAAACATAAAATATTAGGATCATTTTTTTATAAATAAAATTTATATTCCCCGCATCCAGTTCAATGTGCATATTTAAAGAGGACAGAGTTATTATTTTTTTTATTTACTCGAGCAGGATACCGCATTTTGTATTATTTGTTATTTTAATCTTGCCTTCGGGTTGTGGGCTTCTTTTTATCGCTTCATGCATTGCAATTAATAATTTTATAGTTTGTTATAAAGTGTTTAAAAAGAACTGGCAATATCGAAGTGTATTAACCCACCACCCAGTTCGCGCAGGAATGGGCGTGCCCGCCGTGATTGACATGCCGGAGGGCGGGTATTAACAACGGCAATGTGCCCTGCGTGACACGCAATGCAAATATAACGGTAAATCCGTGTCATGTAGGTCAAGTAAGAATAAACACTACACAAAGGTGTTGCACGAGCATTTAATAAGCACAAACACATACTAATAATTAAGCAATAACCCATGCCTGGGTGTGGGTAATGCTGGATTTACCCACGGTTCATAGGTTCATACTAGGCTATCTGCCCCAGGACATTTATAAGCCTAGCCAGAATGTGTTTGGCTTTCGCCACCCATTTTAAATTTATTTTGCTATGCCCTTTTTCGAGGTTAGTATACTGTGCCTCTGTCTAACAGTGACACAGAATTGATACCCGGGGTAAACCTACGATCTCCCATCCACTCATCAAGATTCCTCTTGAAGAGAGTCAATGAGGGACTCTGCCTAACCTGGACTGGGATTTTATTCCAGAGTGAAGGGAGCCTCTGGGTTATGAATCTGTCCCTCCAGCATGTCCTATTTATTTCAGTGCTGAGGTTCAAGTCTCTTGAGCGTAGCTCGATGGGATTTGGATTTTCTGAGGTGCAGCATGTCCATTAATTCCGGGTTGGACATGGCTTTATCGTCAGGCACAGATCGCTTCTGAACAGGCGGTATGCCACTGAGTAGAGCTGGAGTTTCTTTAACCGGGCAGCATATGGCATCTGTTTGAGCCCTTTGATCCTCTTGGTGAGGTACTTTTGGGGTCTTTCCAGTTGCTGCAGGTGTCTGGTAAGGTACATCCCAAAGGGGTATTGTACTCAATTATGGGCCTGATGAGGGATGAGTAAAGAGGCACGATGACCTCCCTGATCTAGATGTGAATCCCTTCATGATTAGGTGGGCTATATAAAATGTTTTTCTAACCACTTTGGCCACGTGGTTGTCAAATGAGAGATTGCTATCAACTTGGGTCCCCAGGTCCCTAATTACTTCTTCTGTACTTAATGGATTACCACCTATGTGGTAATTTGTGAGCACTTTGTTTTTGCCAAAGGGGATGACTATACACTTTTGGCATTTAGCTTGAGGCCATGGCTCTGGCACCAGTTGTCTGTTTCTATGAGGCCCTTTTGGAGGATGCTTGTGTCGGCTGGAGAGTCGATTATGGCCCAGTTTGCAGTCATCTGCGAACTTGGTCAGCCACAGTCCTTCCGTGTTGGCCTGTACCTCCGAGAAATATATACCGAACAAGAGAGGTCCCAGGACTGAGCCTTGTGGGACACCACTTGTAACTGGTTTGGAGTCTGACATGGCTCCAGCAATTCTAACCATGTGGGTTCTGTCCTTGAGCCAGTTTGCAATCCATCTAGTGACATAGGGGTTTATATTTAAGCTGGTGAGCTTATCTATAATGCCAGAGTGGGGTATTGTATCGAAGGCTTTTGCGAGGTCCAGGTAGGCTGTGTGGACCACCTTCCCTCGTCAATGGCCTTGGTGACTGTTTCAAAGAAATCAACCAGGTTTAAGAGGCAGGATCTGCCCTTAACAAAGCCGAACTGGGTAGGATCCAGTGTTTGTAGGTCCCCAATATCTTTATTTATGAGGTCCATGATGATCCTTTCCATAGCTTTGCAGACCAAGCTAGTCAGGCTTATGGGGCGATAGTTTCCAGGATCCGTTGAGGCACCACCTTTATGGAGAGGGACCACTGTTGCTGTACGCCACTCTTTGGGCACATATCCTGTAGTAAGGCTGAGATTGAACAGTAGTTTTATGTTTGGGTTTAGCTCTTCTTGGAGTTCATGTAGGACGCAGCCGGGACACCATCTGGTCCCATTGATGCTGTGTTTTTTGCTTTGGAGAGGGCGGCTCTTACCTGAGCATCTGAGATGTCAGGGGGGCAGCACTCTGCTGGGATAGATATTTGCCCTTTTGGTGGGGGGGGGGTTTGCGCTGAACCTGTCAGCTAGGATGTTGGCAATGTCTGTGGGTTCGGTGTATTTTTTGTAATTTTGGACTAATTCTGAGCATATCTGGGAATTACCACCCAGGTTCCTAACATAACTAAAGAAAGCCTTGTGATTATCCTTAGTGTCCTGTGCAATTTTTCTCTCGAAGCTGGCCTTAGACAATTTTATGTGTGTCCGTAGTTTTTTGCTAATACTGATCAGTGATGCCTTCCCTTTTTGGGATTTTGCTCTATCATTTAGTAGCTTCCTCCTTCTATTGTATAGTTTGTTTATGGCTGGGATCCACCAGACAGGACGTCTGCCTTTGGAGGATTGGGTCTTGGTTTTATTTGGGATCGCATGATCCATGCATTCCTGAAGGTGTTCATAGAATGCATTTATAAAGGATTCTGCGGTCTGGGCCGTATTTTCCACAGGCCCGGGGGCTTTGAAGGATTCCACCTCAGTTTTGAGGAGTGTGAAATTTGCTTTAGAGAAGCTTTTCACTGTGGTTTTCTGGGCAGGGTGTGGGTTCGGGATGTGAATATCCAGTGAGATTAGTTTATGGGCTGATCTTACCAGTGAGGGATACACTTCTGTTCTGGAGCATAGAGTCCCCATGTTGGTGATGATCAGGTCCAGTATGTTTTCCCCTCTTGTGGGAGTGGTAACAAGTTGTTCCATAGCATTTGAGTTTATAAATTCTAGGAACCTTTGGGCTAGGGTGTTGGAGCTAGAGTAATGCTCCCAGTCTATGTTTGGGTAGTTGAAGTCGCCCAATATAATGGTGTTTGGAGAGACCTTCATATTTTCCAGTGTTCTCAGGAAGGCCGAGTGGGGTTCCTGGGTTTGGGAGGGTGGTCTGTAACAGGCTATAAACTGGAAGGCAGTTTTACCCACTGTTAGTTGCACATGGATAGTCTCTGATGTTTCGTGCTTTGCCACCAACCTGGAGGTGTGGGTATCTTTGATGAATATCGATACTCCCCTCCTTTTGTGGTTCGGTCCAAGTTTTGGGGCCGAAAAGCATGGTATGAGGTATAACCTGGTAGTGCTGGGGTGCTCTCGGGAGCCCTGAACCAGGTTTCTGTTACTGCACAGATATCGATGTTCTCCATGCTAAGGAGAGTTTCAAGTGAGTGCATCTTGAGGTTTAGACTTCTGGCATTGAGTAGCATTACTCTTAGTTTCTTATCCCTTGTGATACCTATGGAGGTGGGTTTGTCTTTTGAGCCTTGCCTAAAAAAGGCACTATGGGGGTAGCAAGAGCCTTTGCCAATATCCGAAAGCCCAGGGGTGACAGGTGGAAGCCGTCCCTTGCGAAGCATCGTGGCTTGTCGAGCATATCATCCCAAGCTGACAGGTATTGGATCCCCTTTGAATGACACCAGTACTTAAGCCAATTGTTGAAATTGATCATCTTGTCTTCATATTGTGGCATCATTCTTGGTGAGGGTAAGATGCTACTCAAGGTCAGGGTCATACCGGTCTGGGCTACATGCTCAGAGAGCTCCTTTATGTCTCTTTTCATGTAGTCCAGGGAGGTACGTCTCAGGTCATTCACACCAGCATGGACAATGACTGAGTCATATTTGTACTTGCCTTGGAGTGACCTGAGTGCTTGTGTTATGTGGCGGATCCTAGCGCCCGACAGGCTGCTCACTGTGACCCTCTCCTTGTTCAGCCTGGTGAGCGGGACGTCAGTGTGCCTGACGATAGAGTCACCTATTACAAGTGTATCAGGTGTGTTGTTTAGTCTTAAGGGCTGTGACTGTTTGGCACACTGGCTTTGTGAGATATGTGTTGCACGTGTTTTGTTTTGGGGTAACGGCTGCTTGGGTGTCTGCTTTGGAGGTCTCTGCTGCTTCGGCAGATCTTTATTTAGAGCCTCCAAGTATGTTTTTGTGTGATTATGTGTTTGGTTTGCTGTCGTGGTAGGTCTATGTGAGACTGGAATTGTAGTGAGTGTGGTTTCCTTCTCCTCCTGACTGGTTATGCAGTACTGAGTTGAGAGAGCTTAGCCTCCAGTTTGGCTATATGGTTGCATTTGTTGGAATTTGTTGGGATGAGGAGAGGGTTGTCTGTGTACATGAGGCAGTTGTAACATTGCCTCAAGATTCCCAGATTCACCAGCTGGACCGGAGAGGAGATTGACAACTGACCTTTGGACATGCTAGAATAATATTGGGAATTCCTTAATAATTGAAAACCAGGGCCAGTGGGGAGTGAGGGTGTAGTGCTTTTAATTTTTAGTGCTGACTTATATAATTGCTTTAGTGAGCAAGTGCCAGGTAACTTAAGTGCAATGTGTTACAGGTAACTTAAATGCAAAAACGACAAACAGTAACTTTCTTTCAAGTGAAACAAGGAAATAAGTACAGTAAGCAATGCAGATATCACTAGTGATCCACAGAAGCACTGAGAAGCTGCGTATTAGGTAGAATTAGTGTTCCAGGGAAATAACAAGCAAACAAACAACAAGCATATAAACAAAGCTAGATTCAGCAGGCCTGGATCTAGTCTATGCTACAGCAAACAAGGTGTACCAATTTCAGTACGATACAGTTCAAATATTCAGGCACTATAAACCTTTAACCAGAAATTCCCAGCTCAGAAGGGCAAAGTCCAGCCTCTTCTCCCACAAGAGTGCAGACCACAAACCTTCTTAATGTAAAATAACTGGCCTGAAGCCCAAGTGCTTAAACCAGAACTAATACACTTTAAGAATAACAGACACTGGGCTCTCAATCAGCAGTTCCCAACTTAGAAGGATGAAAGCTACCTGTCCTGCCACCACAGTGCATGCCACAAACCTTCCTAATGTAAAACAACTGGTCTGAAGCCCAAGTGCTTAATCCAAAAGACTTAGAATGATAGCTACACTTTAATCAAGTTACTACCAAGCAGTAATAAATACAATTGAATACTTTAGAGAATGCCTGGATTAGTGCTCAAATTACACAAACAAAGCTAGATCCAGCAGGCCCGAATCCAGTCTATGCCACAGCAAACAAGGGGCACCAACTTCAGTAAGAAGCAGTTCAGATACAGTTGGTGTGGTTTGGTCACAAGGGCAAATCCCGAGTGGCCAAACAAAGATAACCGTGGGTAAATCCAGCATTACCCACACCCAGAAGTGGGTTATTGCTATTATACAATGACATTATTTAAGAAAAAAAATACTTTTCTTAAATAATGGCATTGTATAAATGCCTCCGTGCTGCCCTTCCGCAGCTTTCTGGTATTCTGCGGCAGTTCTGCTGTACTGCACATGCATATGCTTACGTAGTACATCAGCACTGTGGGTGGAAGCAACAGAGAAAGCAAGATTTACTTTGCTTTTTACAAAATGTCTCACTATGTTAAAGCAGTTTAACATAGCGAGACAGCTTTAAAAAAAGCAACGGAGAATCTCTGTTGCTTTTTTTAAAGCTGTCTCGCTATGTAAAACCTATTTAATATAGCGAGACAACTTTAAAAAAAGCAACGGAGAAAGGAAGATCTCTGTTATTTTTTTTAAAGCTGTCTCGCTATGTTAAACTCCTTTAACATAGCGAGACAGTTTCTAAAAAGCAACAGAGATCTTGTGTTCTCCGTTGCTGTAAAAAAAAAAAAAAAAAAAAAGACTTATACTAAAGGAAAAATTCCGGGCGACCGGACCTTTTTCCATTAGTTGTGTCTTTCAGCTTTTCCCGGTTAGGGTTCGCCACAGCGGAACTCCGGTCCACTAATGATTGGTAGTTGATTTTACATGCCGAGTTACCAGCCCTGACGCACAACCTTCAACAAAGGTGCGCCCATTCACGCATGTCTCCACGCAGAAGACGTTCTAGCTGAGAATCGAACCGAACAGCGTCTTACTGTGAGTATAAGTCTGATTTACAACGTGCACACTGACCAATCAGCGTGCACATTTTGGAATATTAATGGGTGGTCGTTGTATAATGACGTTTATCAGGCACTACATAAAGGTGTTGCATCTACATAAAGGTGTTGCATTGAGTAATTATGCCCTTTCCATTCAAATAATATATTGTTTAACAGGCACTACATAAAGGTGTTGCATTGAGTAATTATGCCCTTTCCATTCAAATAATATAATGTTTAACAGGCACGACGTAAAGGTGTTGCATCGAGTAATTATGCCCTTTCCATTCAAATAATATAATGTTTAACAGGCACTACATAAAGGTATTGCATCTAGTCATTATGCCATTACCAGTGCAGTTGACACATCCTTAACATGCAGTTTTCTCATAACAGTTTTCAAACAATGGCAGCAAATCATTCTATGATCTTCATTTTCTATATAAAGTGGTCCTACTGTCCCTGTAGTTCTGTTTCTTTCACAGAAGGTCTGCTGTTATCTGATCTTGCAATGTCTACATTCAACGAGAAGTACATCGGGGAAATAACTTTGTCCTTAATGGCAGTCATATCATTCCTGCAATCGGTTGGGATAATGCTCGAGGAGAAGAAATGTTTGAAATGTAGCAGCAGGGCTTCACTTGCACCTCACAAGTCCACCTATCTATGGAAATGCCGTGCAAAGGCATGCAGAAGAAAGAGTGGGCTGCTGACTGGTACTTACTTTTCCAAAAGTAGACTGCCTCTACAATGTCTGGTAAAGCTTCTGTACTGCTGGCTGTGGAAGTTCCCTGCAGTAATGGCTGCGGACCACCTTGGTGTTTCTGCAAGGTCAGTAGCGGACTGGTATCAGTTCTGCAGAGACATCTGCAGTTGGAGACTACTACAGGACCCCATGTTGCTTGGTGGTCCTGGAACTGTAGTGCAAATAGATGAAAGCCTTCTTGTTCATGCCAAGTACAACCGAGGGCGAAACCTGGCTAAGCAGGACCAAGTGGTGTTCAGGATGTATGACTGCGATAAGATGAATGGCTTCCTTACATTTGTAGAGAAACGTGATGCAGCTACTTTGCTGCCACTCATCAAGAAACATGTTTTGCCAGGAACGACAATAATTTCCGACCAGTGGGCAGCCTACCATGGGATTGCCCAAACACCAGGGATGCACTACCAATACCAGACCGTAAATCATAGCCGAAATTTTGTGGATCCCCAAACAGGTGCCCATACCATCTCCATGGAAGCTATGTGGGCAATGTGCAAGAGGTAATTCAAGACAATGAACGGAACAAGGGCACACATGGTGCCCAGTTATCTAAATGAGTATATGTGGAGATCGAAGTTACATAAAGGTGTTGCATCTACATAAAGGTGTTGCATTGAGTAATTATGCCCTTTCCATTCAAATAATATATTGTTTAACAGGCACTACATAAAGGTGTTGCATCGAGTAATTATGCCCTTTCCATTCAAATAATATAATGTTTAACAGGAACAACATAAAGGTATTGCATCTAGTCATTATGCCATTACCAGTGCAGTTGACACATCCTTAACATGCAGGTTTCTCATAACAGTTTTCAAACAATGGCAGCAAATCGTTCTATGAACTTCATTTTCTATATAAAGTGGTCCTACTGTCCCTGTAGTTCTGTTTCTTTCACAGAAGGTCTGCTGTTATCTGATCTTGCAATGTCTACATTCAACGAGAAGTACATTGGGGAAATAACTTTGTCTCTAATGGCAGTCATATCATTCCTGCAATCGGTTGGGATAATGCCCGAGGAGAAGAAATGCTTGAAATGTGGCAGCAGAGCTTCTACTCATCAAGAAACATGTTTTGCCCAGAACGACAATAATTTCAGACCAGTGGGCAGCCTACCATGGGATTGCCCAAATACCAGGGATGTACCACCAACACCAGACCGTAAATCATAGCCAAAATTTTGTGGATCCCCAAACAGGTGCCCATGCCAACTCCATGGAAGCTATGTGGGCAATGTGCAAGAGGCAATTCAAGACAATGAATGGAACAAGGTCACACATGGTGCCCAGTTATCTAGATGAGTATATGTGGAGATCGAAGTATGGCCATGACTTTGACACTTTGTTTCTGAACTTTTTGTGTCATATCAAAGAGTACCAGGAAGCTGAACCACTGGATCTGGATAAAGGCTCTGAAAAGGAAAATGAACTGCCTTGACTGTATTCTTAATTATGAGTCTCTTCCTAACTTATGCTTCCTGGTGTGGTGTTAGAGGTTGTGGGTGTCTGTTTTTTGCCTTTTGCCTTTTTTGGCCCGATTAACTTTCGCAAAATAAAGAAATAAGCAAAAACACATGCTAAGTCTATAACTCTTTTCCGTTTATAAATCTAACTGTACAAACAGTACTTGCCTTTGTACTTTTGGCCTGATTAACTGCGTGAAATAAAGAAATTATTTGATTTCACATCAATCGCATCTGCGTTTTTATGTTATACGTATATATGTGCCCGTAAGTTTTCGGTATTTTCTGTCTAATATGTCAAATCTTTTTATCAGTCTTAACTTACCTTGTGTTTTGGTGGCATCTTTCAATCAAACTGTGGGCGGTGCAGTCAAAATGGTCACAGGCAGGGTTTGGGCGAGGCTTGCTACTGTGCATCTGGTGGGTTAATACACTTCAATATCGTCAAAGAACTTAGCGTGCGCATTTTAAGCATGCGTGTTATTGCTGTACCAAAAATTAGATTAAACCGTTTTTCAAAACAAGCTAGTTTTGGTGAAAGTAGTACCCCTTTAAGTTTCATAAATTGCGTCAGTTTATCAGTTGCTGTAACATGTCTGTTTTCTAAGTTGTGTTTATTGTATTGTGTATTTTCGAACGTTTCATCAGAAAATTAATGTTGATTTAAATGGCTAAGGGGAATAACGACAGAATAGCCTTTAATACATCAAAAATTATTTGAAGGGCTGCAAGCGCCATTTGCAAAGCAGTAGTTGCAGTTTCCTGACACTGTCCCCCCATATGAAATATATATGGAAAAACACAACTCGAACAAGGATGTACTCCAGTATGTTACAAACCCGTAGCACAACATTTATGCTAATGCTTCAAATGATTTACTTTGGCAAATCATGTCAGAAGGTAACGCCTGGCATGCACGTTCCATTACCGGCAATTTAATTCCCCTATATCAAACTTGAAAACTACTATATATTATATTAGTTTTTTACTACGGTGCTGTAAAATAATAATTAACATGGTAGCAGTGCGGCTTTGTATTAGAACATTACCCCACCACGATTTTCGCGCATGAATGAGCGTGGCCTACATGATTGGCAGGGCAAGCCTGTGTAACTTTGCATAGAAAACACAGTTGAGTGACAAACCATGCAGATTACCAAGTGACAAGCTGAATATTCATTGTCTGACCGTTGTTAACACAGTGAAGAGCTGAGGGGGCTATATGCCAGACTGGGGAAGAGGCAGCACACAGACAAAATGAAAAATCAGCACCAATATCACTAGGCGCAGGAAAGAAATGTAGGTTTGTTCAACTATTAGTGGGTCAGAATCTTTGTAGGGTCAAAAAACACAAAAAAACACTTGAAGCAAAACACACTTCTGTGGAGGAAATACACTATTTTCAAGTAACTGCAACAGTGAACTACTTAAAGAAACGCCAAAACCCCTGCACACCCCACCTTTCTGTACTATAATTTTGTGCAGTATTTGGTTTAGCAGGGGGGCAAGCCCCTCTGTGCCCCCCACCTTTCTTTGCACATATTTCTGGAGATAAAGCAGCAATAGGCAGTGGGACAATAAATACATTCAATAAATGCAATAAAAAGACCTCCCAAAAAGGTTGCCACCCGCACCCTTACAGAACTGTAATTTCAAATCCGTCTAATGCTTTAATAGTTTGTATACATGTAGCATATTATGTGTTCACACCCATCTCCCTTTAAAGAATTGTAATTTTAAGTGTAATATTGTAATACTTTTTATAAATGCAGCATATTCTGTGTTCGTTTGAATAATTGAACCTTTTGATCACTGGAAATTGGACTGCTGTCATATCATAATCCTGGTACCAGCAAATAAGAGAGAAAAGGGTTAATACTGAAGTAATTACAATGCTTTGCATATTCATTTTGCAGGCGATGGTCTTCCGATGTTTATTCAAAGCACTTCCAAAAGTAAAAGTTATGTGCAGAGTGGTGGGAGGGCTTTGGGCAGTCCTTGCTACTGTGCATATGGTGGGGTAATGTTCTAATACAAAACCAGAAGTGCTACTGCACAGTTAAAAAGTATATTCTGGACAGCGCATGTTAGGCATGTCAAACCATACCTCGCAACTGTTGAAAATCAGGAAGGAATCTGTTGAAGAGTAAGTGCATCTGGCCAAAAAACTGGGCACTTAATTAGAATAAAATTTGTGTAACTCCATATCTTCAGAAAGATTGTCGGGTATCTTTCAACCTTCAAGTATTAAAAAAATTAGCACTCCCCTTTAAAAGCCATAACAAACGATTAGAAAGAGGAGTACTTTATTGTTCACAGTACACAGTTATTATGTACTAAGCTCCAGGTGGATAGTGGTAGTGAATATTTGTATAGACTTAGTTTATATCTTTAATAAAATATGTTCCTACAAACAGGACTGACTTGACAAGGAACATTACAAATCTAGGAGGGGCCAGGTAAATCTGGGGTGCAAAATCATAACTCTTGAGAGGTGTGCCTATTTACACAAGTTAGGAAAAGGAGAGCAACAAAATGATGTAAAATATAATCTGATGTCATTTTCATTCATCCCTTAACCACTGGATTCGGATCTAACTCAGCGCTTCTTCCAGATTGTAGAATACTGAACTCTTAAGCTCCTCCATTTACCCATAATTCCCCACCAACCTAACATCCATCAGATCTTGTTTGCCGCCATTGCGATGAGATGTAGATTGCGAGCTCTCGAGCTTTGGGTTCATCTTTTTTCAACTAATTCTCAACAGTCAGCAAGTTTAACTTCTTTATTTCTTACTTATTACCCTTTCCTCCATTTAGCCCTTTATACAGATATTAGCTCATTTTTTTCTTATAATCTCTGCGTACTGTTAATATAATTCCTGGTAGTTCTTTCTCTTTTTTCTCTTGTACCGATATGGTACTCAAAATTACCATCACTGATAATGCTTTCTCTTTTTTCTTGTTTCCTTTTTCTCTAGTAAAAAAAACTTTCTTTTTTTTTTTTTCTTATTTAGTTGGACTTAACTCTTCAACATGTCAGATAAGCTATCTGGCTTTAAGAAATGTGTGGCATGTGGGTATAAAATCCCCATTTCAGATGCACACATTGAGTGTATTTATCTCTTAAGATCTAAACACCAAGAGATTGAATGTGACATATATGCAAGGGCGTCAACTCCTGTGCTCTTATAAATAGAAAAAAACAAATGGATCCACAGAGGCTTACTTCCCTCTAAATGTTCCTCAGTGGCTGCTGGGGCTCAAACCCCCAAGAAACAAGGAAAAAAAAAGTCGACTCTATGACCAAAGAATCTGGAAAGAGATCCCCAGAATGCCCTTTTGTTTTGAATTTAGCTCCATCTTTGGATCTAATGGTTAAACTTAAGAGAATGTGGGATCCGAGTATGTCAGATCTGAAGTTAAGATCTGAAAGACCTCCATGGATCCATTTTCCTCCTTTAATATTGGAGCCAATCACTTCCAGGCTTCCATCGCCTTTTCTGGAACAATCTCTCCATCACCATTTGAGGCCTTCTTCTACTGCTTCCTCTCTTCAGTCTTACAGGAGCATATCTGAGGCAGATGTGCATAGCATGATAAGGAAGGTTCTCAGGATGCAAATTCAAATGGAAGTCCTTTCAGCTCCAACCCCATCAGTTTTGGAGACCCTGCACAAAGCCACACCTCCAATCACAACTCCTTCTCTGATCCGTGCTTTGGTTTGAGAGCCATTGGATCCAAAAGCCTTGGAGTCGTATTCCTTGGATCCGAAGATATCAGTGTCTTCAACTCCGATGGTTTCTCAGAGCTCTTTGGCCCCTAGTACCCCAGAGCTGGCCAACTCTCAGAGCCATAGCATCGGTGCTGGCTCCAGGGTGTTGGAGTCAACTCCAAAGATATCAGAGCCATCTCTTCCCCTTGGAGCATTCACATTCAACAGCTTGTCTCTGACTCTCTCAAGTGGTTTGCCTGCGGGATAACAGGAGCTGCTGGTCCGCAAACCTACTTTGTCAGATATGATGGCTTCTGCTTCTCCTAGGCACTCCACTTAGGCTGCCCAGCAGATTATTGGTATCTCTTTGATACCTCGCAGGAGCATCCCATTGAGGAGGTCCCTCAGAAAAGAATATGAAAAAGGATGCACTTAGACTCTCCATAAGAGTCAGTCACTGAAGACACTGATTTTGCCGAGGGGGAATGGTCCCCAAGATCACCACCTGATGATGTCTCCTTTGAAGACATCTTAGAGCTCCTAAAACAAAGGGGTGTTTAATCCCCCGATAACCCTTCCCAAGAGGAATCAGTGTTTCTGGAGCCCTTTCGGCCTAGCCCATCTACCTCCTGGGTGACTCCACCCTCTGATGAGCTCATAGATTTAGTTTCTCAATGGGCATGGAAGGAACCAGTCACAGTTGAGTCTATACCCAAGAGACCAGGCAAGATCCTTGTGTCACCTAAAGATCAATCACATTGGAATAAAGGAGTTCTTGTTGATGCTATGGTTGTTATGGTAGCCATGAGAAAGGAATTGACAGAACAGAGTTCTTCTGTCAATCCCCTTAACAGGGAGTCTAGGGTGCTGGACAGATTTGGGAACCATCTCTATGCTTCAGCAACCTTCACTCTTAGATCACTGAATTATCTGGCACATTTCACAAGACTTCAGAGAGATTTGGTCAAAGAGCTTAACAAATCTCTCTCTTGGACCATATCCTCCGAGGAAGGAAGTACCATTTCCTCACATTTGGCTACCCTTCAGTCTATTTCTAATTCGTCTGTGAGGCTTATCCCACATGTAGCTGAATGTACCTCACAGGTGGTAGGTTCAGGCATTTCCATTAGGAAACATGACTGGATACGCTTATGTTACTTTGTGGAACCTTTCAAATCTTCTTTCATCAATGCACCTTTTTACAAAACACTGTTATTTGGTCCCAAAGTGAAAGACACACACTCTAGTTGTGAACAGGAAGGGAAAATCCTGTCTGCTGTGGGTGTACGTTTTTCTACTCCTCAATGGTCCTTTTCTAGAAACCAATGAGGTGGTAGAAATGTGTGGTTCAAGAAATCCCAGGGTTCCTTTCAAGATCCATGTGGAGACAGTTCCCCCAGGGGCAGGGAAGGATACAAATGGAAGACTCCGTCCCTGTGGCAGAGGTGGTCCACATAATCAGGGATCTAGAGATTCCTTCTCAGGGAGATCCTGTCAGCACTCCTGAATGGAGGCCCAATTGTCTATCCCTGGAGGCAGTCGGGGTCATCTGTCCCTGCATCAGAGAGCTTGGTTAGATATCACAAAAGATTCATGGGTGTAGATGATTATATACAAGGGTTATTTCATACCATTTCCCAACCCCCACCATTAGTTTCAAAGAAAATCCACAATGTTCCACCCAGTCAGAGGGAAGCAGCAGCATTAGAAGTAAAAAAGTTGCTAGAATAAAAGAGTCATCCAAGAGGTCCCCCCAAACTAGAGAGAGTCCGGAACTTATTCAAGATTCTTTTTAGTACCAACAAAGACTCTGTTGCTGTAACATGTCTGTGAAGTCCAACAAAGACAGGGGCTTGAGACCAATTTTGGATCTCAGAAAATTAAATCAATTGGTTCAGTACACAAAGTTCCAGATGGTAATGGTTCAGTCCACTCTGCCATTTCTGCACAAGGATGACTGTATGTGCTCAATAGATCTTCAAGCTACATACCATCACATCAAAATGAACACGCAATCCAGAAGATGTCTACGCTTCCTGATGGGATCCAGTAATTACCAGTTCAGAGCACTGCCCTTTGGTTTCACCAGAGCCCCCCAGGGTGTTTACCAAGTGCATGGCAGTCATAGCAGCTCACCTGAGATAGCTGGGATTCTGAGTGTTTCCTTATCTGGATGGCTGGCTCCTTACTGCTCTAACCAGGCATCAACTAATTCAAGCAAGGAACTACTTACTGGAATTCATCAGTGCATCAATACAGCCACTCAAATAACTTTTCTTCCTCTTTCTCAGATACAAATTATTCAATTCCAGGTCAAAAAGATAGTTCAGAATTCTTCTCTCCCAGAGCATCTGATACTCCAAGCCTTGGGATCCATGTCAGCGGCAATCACTCTCATACAGCTGACAAGGTTCCATATGAGAATCCTTCGATAGACACTCACAACTCAGCGGTCTATTCTCCAACACCCATTATCCAGTCCAGTCAAAATAACTCAAGGTTGTAAAAATTACCTCCTCCAGTGGATCCACTCCAATCAAATACAAGAAAGCCATCCCTATGTCCTCCCTCAACCAAAGGCCACTGTGATCATATACACCTCTCAGATTGAGTGGGGGGGGGCACTTGTTGGTAAGGACACTCCAGTGCACATGGTCCCCAGAAAAGGCCAACACACATATCAATTTCATGGAAATGAGAGCTGTCCTGCTTGTGTTGTAGGCCTTTCAAGACACTCTCCCAACCAGGACTATCGTGATTCAGACAGACAATATGTCGGTGGTATGATACATCAACAAATAAGAGGAAACCCTCTTTGTTGAGAAGGTATGAGAGTGTGGCAATGGGCGATCTCATCCAATCACTTTCTGATATATCGCATATCCCGGAGAAGTCCAATGTGATTGCGGACAAGTTAAGCAGATCCATTATGATGCCTCACGAGTGGTCTCAGCATCAACATGGCAGAGATGATTTTCCGTTGATGGGGCCAACTATGCTGCAACCTTTTTGCAGCTCTCCTCAACAACAAGTGCAGCAGGTTCTTTGCCCTGATCCCATCACTGGGGCAGTCACCAAGGAATGCTCTACTTCACAACTGACCCTCAGGTCTCCTTTATGCTTATCCCCTCTTACCCCCCATTCCTAAGTTTCACCAGAAAGCATCTTGATTGAAGAGCAGAGTTATCCTCATTGCCCCCTACTGGCCTTGTCAGATCTAGTTCTCCTCCCTTTGGCCTCATCTTCTTCATCCACCCTAGATTCTGGATCTAACTCCACACCTCCTGTCTCACCTAACATGCATGACTCATCCAGACATATCATGCCTCAAGCTGACTGCATGATTTCTCCAGTTCCTCTGATTGCTAGACAGCCCAGGCTCTCTTCTACCATCCTTCATATCTTGTTATTGTCTCATAAAGCTTCCACTAGGAAAATTTACAAAAGTAAATGGAAAAGGTTTGTTTTTTGAACTCACAAAAAGAACTTAGATCCCTTTTCAGCACCAATTTCAAAGGTAGTTGATTTTTTAGCTACCATTTTCAATGAGGGTGCCAGCTCCTTGGCTATCACAGTACAATTAGCAGCTATTTCCAATTTTCATATTGATGTAGATAATTCAACTTTAGCCTCTTCTAAGTTTCATACAGCCTTTCTCAGGGGAACCTACCTACTTAGACCTCCTTTGCAAGATCCAACTCCTCCTTGGGATTTAAATATTGTCCTTCAGGCCCTAACACAACTGCCTTTGAACCATCAGCTAAGTCTGATTTAAAGTTTTTGACCTGGAAAACTGCTTTCCCAGTGGCTATCACCTTTGCAAGAAGAGTGTCTGAACTTCAAGCACTGTCTTCTAAATCACCTTATTTTTCACAAAGGCAGGGTTTCTTTATGGACATATCCTTCCTTTCTGCCAAAGGTTGTGTCAGAATCTAATCTTAATCATGTCATTAATCTCCCAGTCTTTTTTCCTAATTTTCAAACAAAGGAGAATATATGTTGCATCTTTTGGATGTCCACAGACAGATGCGTTTTTACCATCACAGAACCAAATATCTAAGAACATCTGAACAATTCTTTGTTTCTTTTTCTATTTTAAAGTTAGACAAACTAGTATCTAAAGTAACTTTGGCTAAATGGGTAACTGACTGTATTACACTGTAAAATAAGAACCCAAAGTAGGAACAGTTCCACAGCTCACAATAATCTACAGCAGCAAAGTTGCCAAAGGTTGTAAGATCCAAAAGGTAAAATAATTTATTGTAAAAAAACAGTAAAACCTGAGCGTTTCCATCCCAAAGACAAAAGGGACTTCATCAGAGTCAACCCAACTGTTGAGGAAGAATGAAAAAGGACAACACAGATGGAATGTTATGGTGAGTACATAACTTTTTTTATTGACAGAACAGCTGTCAGTGCAGGAAAAAATCCTTCTGCAAAACAGTCTGACAGGGGAGTAAAGCTATGAGCTGATAGTAACTTGCTTCTTGTAGTCCAGGGTTTGATTCCCTCAGCTTTCATTTGCCTATTTTGTGACCCTGAGCAAATCAGCAGTTTACTAGGCATTGCTTCCACTTCACCCCTGAAATGGGACTGTGTAGTCAGTGATTTTACTCAGTTAACAATTTTTTTTGTATTGCTACAGGTGTGTCCTGCAAAGGAGTAGCATCCTCGCCAGCATCATTTTCTGCCTTATACCTACTAATTACCATTATGAACTCCCTGGAATGAATAGTTTAAGTACTAAAAACAGTTGAACTTTCATTAGTGTGCTGTGCAAACCTAATTCTCATAGATAACTTGACTATCATGCTAGCAGCCAAATGTACTTCCTATGCAGAACCAAACTGCAAAGTATTTACAATGTTTAAACATGCCTAACCTCTACAGGTCTCCATTTTAATACAAGCAAACAAAAATATGTATTAGCCTGTATTAGCCCTTAACAACAGCCACAAGTGTAAGAGTATGACTCCATCAAATAACCTTAAGACTTGACCATTCTGACACTGAAGAGACTACAGCCACCAAATCCTTAAGTTTAATATTTATAAAGTTTAGTTGATTATAAGGTTAATTCTCTGCTGGTTAAAGCCAACAGGAAAGTGGGACAACCACAAAGACCCAGGGCATTATTGTCATTAAAGATGATTTATCCACTGCAACTATGCATACCCTTCTCTCATTTTAATACTCTACCCAAGAATGTACCATCTGTCAGTCCCCGACTTAACAGCAAGTTATTGCAAAGTTAATAACTGCTGACATCATCATTCCAGAACTCACCAAAGTTTAGTGTGGTTTTAATTCAAACAATATTTCTTGTGCATTAATCTGTAGTTTACCAATTAAACCACTCATAATCAATAGGCTATCTCCCTACAACATTTTCCTAATTCTTCCAAGAGGCTGGTATCATATGGGCCACTGGATCTGAATTACATAGACACAGAAAGGCCTTATTATGTTTAATTTAATTGGCTGCCAAAAAGCAATTACTAGAAAATGGAAACCAAAGCTAAACCAACTGTATTAGAAGTATTGAATACTGTTAATGAGATAAATGAACTGGAAACTGAATCTTTAGAAAAGGGAAGAAGCAAATTAAATAGAAATAAATGAAATTTGTGGAAACAATACATGCACGGTAATCTTCAGGAGGAGAAGGAAGGTTTAAGGGAAGGCAGGAAATGAGCAAATTATGTAATGTTGGACCAAATGAGAGTTACATAAAGAAAACTTATATGTAACGTATAATGTATGTAAATGAAAAAAATGTTAATGTGGTTTGTTTTCTTTTCTATTAATATGTGTCTACGTCTTAAATAATAATTTATTAAAGGTATTAAAAAGAGAGACTGGTATCATACAGTCTTTTTTTTTTTTAAGTTTTTACTCCCCCACACACTCCTCACAGGACCTAGCCCAATGGCTCTTTTACCTGCACCAAACTTGACCATTCATTCAGCAGTAGCGACAACTGGGCATCCCCAGGTTATGTCAAAGCCCTCCTGTCCATTTGTTCCTGCCTGGGAGTCCCAGTCACTTTATCAGCTTAGCCACAGGTTTGGATGGTAGGAACTAGGCCAGTTTGCTGGTCTATTGGGGTGAGCCTATCCACTCCCTCCTGTGGTTAACTCCTCCTCAACTGTAACAGTTCTTTCAAGCTCTGCTACTGCTGCCCTGCTACGGGAAGTATGCCTTTACACACTGAATTCCCCCCAGCTTACTGTGCGACTGCATTCAAAAGTGCAGGATTGTTAGGCTCAAGTTCCATGGGCACTAGGTGTTACCAATGTGGTGAATCAGAGTCTCCCACCACCCCACCCCCCCAAGGATGGGAGAGCCATAAATGAGCACTAGCTTCCATCCTCCCTTACCAGCTCCTACAAGCATGCAAAATGGTATTTAAACTTGGGTTGCCTTCACTGTAGTAAGGGCTTTATCTCTCTGATCCACAGAGTTGCTGCTATACAGTCTTAATACACTAAACAGAAAATGCCATTTAATGTACATTTCATAATGGCATGTTCAACCAAAAATGAAAAAAAAAAACTGCATTGACAAGATGCTTCTCTATAGAAATGAGGCACTAATAAACTGGATTGCTTCCAATAATTCTGCAAGTGGATGTACAGGGGATGTCATTTTCAATTTGTTCAGTACACTGTTTTTCCCCAACATCTTGTTTACTTAGACTGAACCGTATCATATTTATTTGGACACATCAAAGCATTTAACAGATACAGGACCCCTTCCATGACATACCTTTGACTTCAGATGTTAGCTTTTCCTTCAAATGATACCAAGACACTGAGGTCAGGTTTGTAATGTGCCCAATGATCAGTATCCCTGGAAGTGGGGGAAGGTCAAGGTCCCCTGCATTATTTTGGAACTCCAGCTCCATGTCTGTCATTTCCTAGCTATCATACTGTCAGTGCAAAACAAACAGCTGTTCCTGAGTCCCAGTATTCTCACACACAGCTGCAGTTGCCGCTTCAGTAACTTCATCATGTCTCCAATGTTAGTGATTCCACAGGCTGATAATACAATTGCTGGCAAGTGGAAATCTGAACTCCATAAATAATAATTTAAAGGGGAAGTCAGAATTACATGATACCCTGTTATTTTTAGTTTGAAAATGGTATTGTTCAGCAAATACTGATAGCTGAGAAGTATTTATGTTACTATTAATACAGTCACAAAATGGAGATCAAAATCAGGCCTTACTGTATACATTAGCCAGGCTTCTTCCTGTAGTATTGTATTCTATACATATGTGTACAGTTACTTTAACATGTCGACTTATGAATTATCCTTCCATATCTAGACATCTGTATGTCAGCTTTCTGTTCTTCATATTCTGAACTTCCTTACTCTGCTTTACAGCTTGAAAACTACCTGGCTTGTCCTGAAGACCATGTTCTGGTTTCACAAAACTAGATTACCCATGCTGCTATGTAGTTTCTGACTTAGACCTGCTGAACTCACTGGAAACCCCAAGATATATTTTTTTATCTTAGTGAGTGGTATGCTTAACTATTTTTTGGGTTCAGCCCCTTGACTGAGTTTCTTGCTCTCTCTGCAATATTCATTTTGAACAAATGGCTGTTTTTTCTTCTGTGTATGCATGAATCTTGCCCTTGAATATAACAGAATATTTGTTTTTTGTGCATGACCTATAGCAATTGCTCCTGACAGACCTTCGAAATGATTCTTTGCCATATAAACTCTCACTTTATCCATATTCTGGAAACTAGAAAACATTTTAGCATTTCTAACATAGAAATGCTTCTGTGTTTGTTGATTTTGCTTGAATTGAATTACTTCAGTGCTCTTGCATCACCAATGAAAGGGACTATAGCTTTCTTATTAGTATTCTACTCCAAAGTAATTTAACCAATGATAGTCCTATTCCCTATAGTGCAGTGGTTCTGTATTTCAACATACATAAATAATGGTCACTTTTATCAGCACTGATGAATCTTCATGTGATTTCTTTTTTATTGATTGGGTCATATTTTCTTCTTGACTATTGCTCTGAGGAATATCTCAGACTGCTAGTAGTGCATTTGAGTTGTCATCTGTCTTGCAAAGTTTCGGAGCTCTTTGCAAATAAATTGCTCATACTGTCTGAAATTACAGTCTCTGGAATTCAGTGTCTTGTTAAAATGGATCTATTTCAATTGGTCAAAAATTTAAATTGTAGAAACTCATATGGTCAAGACAATATGATCGACAATTTAGAATATCAAAAAACTACAAGGAAGAAGAAGAAATAGAATTGTATGGAAATCATGGTACAGCAGAGATTGTGAAATGTGCCCTTTTCCCCACTGTAGTGTGACCTTGTACTTTATATATGTAATTGGCAGGGGGTGTGGGGGGCATGGCTCCTTATGTGGGAGGTGCAGGGGGGTGGGGGCTTACCACCCTGCTAAAATGCAGTTTCTTCTTAGTTTTAAAATTTTAAATTGTCAATCATATGGGTTTCAACAAGTTAAAATTTTGACCAGCTGAAATAGATCCAGTTAAAATCCTTTAGTGAAACAATTACACTAGTATTTAAAATAAAGTCAACACACATCCGATAATGACCATCTCTGATGTGAAACAAATCAGTTATAACCTTGTCTATGGTAGTTCTGATAAATCACGATAGCTGCTCTTTCTAAGGATTCTGATTATGAAATACACTGAGATTTGATAACCTGCACAATCCTTTGTAACCAGTGTGATATTTTAGAAGAGTAGAAAATATCACAGACGCTCTCCTGTTACACTTTGTAATACTTGTGTGTCATTCATGGATTTTGTCCATCATGGCTTCTTTCATATGGATAGTTACAATCACTTTATCTGACTTGAACATGATACATTGAATATATTTAATTTTATTTCTGTATCATATGGATAGTGCACTTTGACATTCTGATGCACTGATCATAACAGAATTGGCCAAACTTTCATCATAACTTCTTTAAGCAGTGGCATTTCCTTTTCTCTTGAGTATATCTTTTGAGCTGTAAGTTTTCTTCTGTGACAATGTCAAATGGCAAATAGACAAAACTTCCAACTCCTCCTCCTCCTCCAACAGTTTTTGTTTTCTTTTGCTCCTCTACGTACTAGATCAGCAATATATATATTTTTTCTGGCTCATACTTAACTGTTAAGTCACATTTTTGCAGTTGTAGCATTACCCTTTGTAGACTAGTTGGTGCCTTGTGTAATGTATTCTAGAAGATACAAAGCAGAGGCTTATGCTCACCCTCAATCAACACCATTTTACCATATTGACCTTGATATGATCTCTAACATCAACATAAAATGGCTGGCATATTTTACTTAGTTTGAGTGTATCTAGTCTACATATCTGTAAATGTTCTTGAACCATGTACCAGTGGTCTGTCCTCTTACATCAAAAAAGCTTCAAGCCCATTGACGCATGTATGCTTATATCACAAATGATTTAAATATATCATAATATGTCATTGTTGGCGCATTAGTCACACATTTCTTCAGTAACTCAAAGTTTGTTTCCTGTTTCAGTGACCATGTCATATGCTGTAGAATCTTCCTTAAAATCATAGTTATGTGTTCTTTGTTTTGTATAAACTTAGACAAATATTAATCCACTCTCAGAAATTTCATGAAAGCTTACACATTTTTGGGTTTCTACATAAGCACTACAACGCTTTGTCAGTAGCTGGTTTTAGTCTCTCTAACGTAAGAATATGACTCATATTTCAAACTAGTAATGCAAATCTGACATTTATTTTTGTTCAGTTTCAGATTGTACTTATTCACTCATTTCAATAATTTTACCACTATCAAGTCATGCTCTTGTTTAGTTTCATTCAACACCAGCAGCTCATAAATTATATTAACTACACTATCAAGTCATTTTACAACTATTGTGATAGCTCTCTGAAATACTTCTGGAGTAGACAAAATATGAAGAAGTAGCCTGACAAATTTGCATTTTCACTGACTTCATTTCTTCAAGCTTTATTTCCAAGAAGCCCTTGTTAGCATCTCATACAGAGAAATGTTTGGCACTGGGCATGGATGACACAATCTCTTCAGGTATCATCAGTGATAAAAGCTCTTTGTAATTCACTCTGTTCAAATTTTTGGGTTATACAGATTCTAATTTTATCTTGCTTCACAACTATAGTGCTACTGTTAACCCACTTAATAGTCTCTGATTTTAACACATATATCCTTCATACCTTAAGTTCTTGCTATGTTGTCTCTTTCAGTGCATTCTCTAAGTCTTTTGGGTTTCTAATACCATGATGGGAATGAACCCCATTCCTAAGTCAAAGTATGAGTAAAGTTCATGAAATTAGTATTGTTTCAATCTTTGATGTTAGCCAGAAGTGCTCTTCACAGCACCAGCAATGTGATCAGTATTAAATACTT
The DNA here is from genome assembly GCF_019279795.1 of Protopterus annectens. NCBI lineage: Eukaryota > Metazoa > Chordata > Ceratodontiformes > Protopteridae > Protopterus > Protopterus annectens. The sequence goes on from NC_056734.1 coordinate 474,646,586, forward strand.
CTGCAATTTGTATGGAGTTACATGTATTGGTAACGCATCTAAGTACGACTGTAAATTCTTTTTTATAAGATCTGTTGCTCCTTCTGCTACTGGAACTGTCTGGGTATCTTTCTTTTACATTGCCCTCATTTCTGCCTGCAAATTCTGGTACTGTATGACTTTGTGTCTGTCTGTATGTAAGACACTGTAGTCACTGGGTATAGTGATTTCAATAATCAATGATACTTTTGTCTTCTTTTCATGGACTACTATATCTGTTTTTCTTGCATCTATTTTTGGAACTGTTGATAATGGATGATCCTATGTGATATAAACTTAATTTTCTATGGTACTTTGTGGCTCATGTTTTCAGTGCTTTTCAGCTACTTCATTACTATAATGTTTGCACAATCCCCAGTGCAACAGTCTTGCCACATTATTATGTCTTTCAGTATAACAGACCTTATGCCACTAATATATTACAACCAGCAACAAGATGTGCAACTGTTTCCAATTCTGTTTTACAAAACATACATTTGTCTGTTTTCCCCACATGTTCAATGGACTTTGTAAACCATTGTGTACATAGTCCATTATCTTGAGCCACCAATATTAACCTATCGCCTTTTCGTTTAAATTCACTAGTCCTTAACCATTCCCGCATTCAATCCTGATCAATATGAGGTTGTTCCAAGAGTTTCCTATACATGCAACTATATTTATGCATTTTCCACATTTCTTGCCTTCTCATCTGATCTTTCACCTTATCTTCTTTCTTTTCTTTTTTGGCACATTCAATTGCTAACTGATTTTTATCTACTTCTGGTTTGATTTCCATTTCTGCTTGAAGCCAATATGCTTCTACTAAACTAAGCAGGGAAGTCATCTTAGACTTGTTCTCCTCATGTTTCAAAACTTTCACTATGTCTGGGTCTTGTGAGGTCAGCAGACATGTATGCAGCCCCACTATTGCAGATCTATAGTAATCAATTTCGTGGAAACCCATACCTCCTTCAGAATGGGGAATATATAGGCTTGGTATGCACTGGTTTTTATAAATCACTTAATGAGCATGAAGCATCCTTCTTGTTTTCCTAATCAAACTATACAACACCTTTTGGGCCAGTCATTCACTCCAAAACTGTAAGTTAGGACTGGAAGAGCAAACTGGCTTATAGCTTGGACTTTGTTCCTAGATGTCAGTGCTGTTTTTAGTATTAATTTAAGCCTTCTAAAATATTCCTTACTGAGTTGTATTCACATTTGTTCATGTTTTATTGTTCATCCTTCATCAATTCCCAAATGTTTTTACACTCCTTCTTGCTCAAGTTCTTTTGTATCACATTCCTGCCCCAAGCTGATGTTTTCTTGGTGCTGCAGCTTTCATGTTTTAAAGGTTACTTTTGCACATTTATCAAGACCAAATCACATTCTTATATCATCTGAAAAACTTTTGCCCACTTGCAGTTGTGCTTTCAGTTCCTCATCTGATGATCTATACAGTTTTAAATAATCTACAAAAAGAAGATGAGAAGTCTTTACACTTTGTTGTTTTCTGGGAGCCAAATTATAGTCGTGAGCTAATCTGTTATGTAAACAGCTTAATGGGTTAAGGGCAAGACAAATGAGCAGCAGTAAAAGCAAGTCACTCTGGAATATCCCCCTTTGAATTTTTATCCCTGGAATAATAATCTGTCCTTTATCATAGCTTAACTGCAGAGTGGTTTACCACTGTTTCATGGTCGCTGTGATGTGATTGATCAGTGTAGGGTGTATCTCATACATTTTCAAGCACTCTTTTATCCATGAATGTAAGATATTGTCAAAGTCTTTTTTGTAGTGTAACCATGCCTTACTTAGATTCTTCCCCTTTTTACAGGTCTCTATTATGACTTTATTTAACATCAAATGATCCTTTGTTCCATACAACTTTCTTTTATTATCCTTTTGTTCTATTGCCATAATTGAGTTTTCTTCTAAATGACTATAAACTCTGTCAGCATCAATTCCAGTGTATAGTTTATATTTCGTCGGAAGGCAAGTCATTGGTCTATATTTTTTAGGATAGCTTGCAGATTCGCATTTAAGTAGGAGTGTTGTTTTTCTTGTTGTTAGTCAGGCTGGTGTCTGTTCAGGATGTGCATATAAATAGTTCTTACTCATGGTTAAATCTTCATGTAAAGATGTTAATACTTTTAACCAGAAGTTTGGTACTGCATCTGGGCCTGGAGTTTTCCATTTAGGAGCTTTTCTTAACTTTATTTCAATCTCTCTGGCCGTTACTTCATCCCATTGCACATCCTGTACATTTGAACTTCTTATTCTGTCTTTTACTTCTTCTAGCCATTTAGCAACTTTTTACATTCCACAGGATCTTCATAAATATTTCTCCAAAATGTATCTATTTCTTCTTCTTTTGGTGGTGTTTCGATTCCTTTTGCCTTGTTTCCCAATTGTCTATAAAACTTTTTTGGGTCATTAATAAATTGCTTATTTTGTACTTTTCCTTTATATTTATCTGCATATCGTCTAAGTTTTTCTGTCTGTGCTGATATTTTTAGTTTATTATTTGTGATAGTGCACAATGGATCCTGATCTGATACTGTGCATTGCTTTTATCACGTCTGTCTTTCTGAGTATGTGTTCCCTCTTCTATACTCTTCTAACAGTGACACTTCTTGTCTTATTTGCTTTTATAGTTTTCTCTTTTCAATACTTCCATGATGGCATTCAGTTTTTCTCCTTCTTTTCCCTTATTACCCTGTGTTTTGTAGTAAGACTATCTGTTATTAATTTAGTTGAAAAGTAATATATTCTATTTACTTCTGTTATATTGCACAGATTTCTGTGGACAGTCCTACTTACTGTGTACATTTGTTTTATCAAACATCACTTTTTGAGTTTCTTGCACTGACCTTAATATGTCTGTCCATCCCTATTAAATCAAGCAATTTTTCTCTTAGATCATTTTCCTCTAAACTGAGGGTGTATTCTTTGTTATTAATTTCCTGTGGGAATTCTATAGGTAGTTCCACAGCATCTTCCTGTGCCACATTCCCTTTGGTTTCATCCCATGTCATCCATTGCTCTTTCATATGGTAACTCACTGGCCTATCACTCCACAACATTAGCTGTGTCAGAGATGCCACAGTTTTATGTTCCTCCCCTTGCTGTGCAACTCCAACTGGATGTTTATATTAGTTTTGTATGGAAGGCTCCATAGTATCTTCATCTGGCAACTAATCAGATGTTTCCCGCTCCACTGGTTTCACCTTAATTAGGGGATCCATTGCTCTATCCTGCTATAATGTTTTCTCAGTTAGATTTTCTACACTAAATCCATCGCTTCACAGGTAATCCATAATGTTATATTCTGTTACTTTAACTTCTCCATTACTAATCCTCTTTTCTACTTTTCCTCTTTGCTTTCATAGGTTGGTACTAGGCTATCAGCCCTAGGGCCTATACAAGTCTAGCAATAACAATTCCTTGGCTATTTCTTCCCACACTATTTACTTCCCTGGACCCCTGTCTAGCAGGGCGACTGACATGATCCCCGGGGTGAATTTCCTTTCTCCCATCCAATCGTCAAGGTTCCTTTTGAAGAGGACCAAAGAGGCACTCTGCTTGACATGTATGGGCAATCTATTTCAGAGTCTGGGGAGTCTCTGGGTCAGGAACCTATCCCTCCAACATGTTTTGTTTATTGTGATGACAAGGTTTAGATCCCTGGAGTGTGTGGCTCTGAGGGATTGGAATTTCTTTAAGTGTAGCATGTCCAACAGCTCTGGGTTTGACATGGCCTTGTATGTTAAGCAAAGATTGCCCCTGAGTAGACGATATGTGACAGAGTATAGCTGGAGTTGTTTAAGGCGGTCAGCGTAGGGCATCTGCTTTAGGCCTGTGATTCTTTTAGTGAGATTTTTGTATTGTAAACCATGCCTTTGTATTGTAAAATTTTCCATGTCTGGATGCATTTGCCTGTATTTCTCTTTAAATATCTTTGGTGCTGCTGTTTTTGTTTTGATTAGTTTTGCTTTCTCCTTTGCGTAAATATTACACCATATTAAATCTCTTTTTCTTTCCCATGTCCACTCTCCTGTATACATGGACTACTGGTACTGCATATAGTGCCTTTCCTGGACACTATCTGATATGGGGCCTTTTGGATCAGTATACTCCACTGGCTAATACACTTAAATAAAAATTAATACTATTCAGATTTTATTTTGTCACTAGTATCTGACCCACAGGCTTTACTTTGTATCCTGAATATCAGTAAAGTGCATGGCAATTTATACACAGTGTTTTGCAAATTCAGTGCTTTAAATGTAACCTCTGGTAAAATATTATATTCTGCTCAAGATCAGTCTTAAAATAAAAAAAAAATGTTTTTTTTTTCCTGACCAGCAACTTTTCTCTTTTCCTGCATTTCCACAGTCTCTGCAAACATTTCCTCCTTTTTCATTCTTAGCTTTAGTTATACACAAAGGGCCAGATTCAATAAAGCCTACACTAAGTATACACTAAGCGTTCACAATATATATTCAATAATATTCTTACCACATTTTTGTGCTTTCTAGTCATTCAGAAATATTACACTAAGTGTACATGTAGTCTACACTTTGTGCTAACCTGTATGAATCCCTGTCAATATTTAAAGTTGCAAGAATATCAGTAGGAAAACTAAAATTATGATTTCTGTTACAATCATGCACTTTGCCTTTGTGCCTCTTTTATACATTATCTTAACCCACAGTTTTAATATTACACATTTCTGTCTCCAACATATTAACATGAACTTTGAAGAAAAACAAATCCATATAAGCACAGTGTAGAGCCTACAAGGAATGTATCCATGTACACGGCCACAATTCCTCCCCCTGGCAGTACGCCATGCATATTAATGATGGTGTGCTGCCAAGGGAGAGCATAGGAACAGGGATATTGAATCCATCTAGGGAGAAGTTTTGAGGTTACCCATGGTTGTGGATGCCTGGTCAGATGTTATGTACAAGATGAAGCTCCCTGTAATGCTCCCCACTAGTGTTGAATTGCTGTGAATTGTTTTAAATGTGTAATATTTTATTTTTATGAATTTTTTTCCCTATGTTTGTGTGGCACGGCACGGAGTGCAACAATGCCAAGCTGTGCTCACATATAGACAGCTGACACCTGCTACGCATCTAAAAATAGAAACGGATGTAATTAATTATTATAATTACATTTTTTTAATTGCTGTTTGCATGCCATAGAGTACCGCAGAGACAAGCAGTGCTGATACATACATAGCCAACAGCTGCCAGACGTCTAAAAATAGAAACTGGATTTAATTAATTATTTATTTCTGTGTCTATTTAAGAGTGTCTGTGAGGCGTGGTGCAGTTCTCAGCAACTTTAACAGGTAGCCCAGTAGTATATGTGAAAGTATATTAGTTTTCATAATATCCAAGTAGCTAAATAGGGTAGAGCTACAGCCTAATGCTTAGTAGGTCCTAGGGTCGAGTCTGTAGCAGTCATCTGATGTCTGTAATTTCATTTAGTATATATGTTTAATTTTAAAAACAATTTTGTGAAATATGGCACTGCTGCTCTGTGTTGAGCACTACTTAAACATGCTAACAGCTACTACTGTTTGCGTGATGCTAAGCTTCACTAAAACCTCAGTTGTGTGAGTTTTCACATTTATCTGGTTTATGCTCTGCTAAGTGATGCAGCACTTTTTTGAATGTTGCTCAGTGATGTGTAAGGGCAGGAAAACAGCCTATATTAGGTACAATAGGCAGGAATTCTGCACCATTCTTTGGAGTCTGATTATCTGTGGATGTGCCGGGCAGTGTTAGAGAAAGTGCACGCTTTTGGGCACAGAGATGGGGTGGTCAGGAGTCCAGGGTCTTTGTTGGGCTACTGGTAAAGAATTATGAATCCAGACTGCCCTAGGGCAGTTTCCAGGGCTGGGAATGTAAGGCAGAGGCCTGGGACTGGTTGGTCAGGAAACATACCAGTGCCACTGGTATCCCCCACACCGGTGAGCAGTGTCATCACCATTATAATGACCTGAAGAGGAGAAAGAGGGGAACTTTGGGCACCTGGGTCCAAGAGGCAAGAGCTGGGAATGCCCCACAAATATGTAAGTAATAATAAAATCACTGTTCAGCCACGGAGATAGGAGAAGCTTCCAAGTTAAAATGTCTGGCAAAAAGCATTTAATAAATAGATTAGACTCTCTAAAGGCTGTTTATGGATCTGAAGAAGGCAGATTGTGAAAGTGCTTGTCCTCTAACAGCTATTTTGTAATTTTGTGATTTTAATCTGTTTATTAAATGCTTTTTTGCCAGGCATTTTAACTTGGAAGCTTCTTCTATCTCCGTGGCTGAACAGTGATTATATCATTACTCATTTACCTTGTTTATCATCTGTTCTCCTGGTGAGCTGACATTTTTATTTCTTTACAAATATATATGTTTTCCACTGTTTTATCAAACTGCAAGCTAAATGTCTGCAAAACTGGTATGCATAATGGTGTGCTTCTCTCTGAACATCTGCAGCTGAGAGAACTTGCAGTGTTGAGTCTCGTGCCTGGTCCCTGACCAAGTTGCACCATGAGTGTGGTAAATATGGACTTATTATGCTAACTGTAGTGCAATAAGAGGGAAAGAGTAAAGCATTTACTGCAATAATGTATACATAATAAAAAACACTTGAACTGTGAAATGCAATCAGAAGTTTCTGATGAAGTCATTGTTGTAATCTTGACGAAACAGCTTAAACTATTTTATTAAATATCTGTGTCATATAGACTGGTTGGTCATGCTGGTTTTCCTGTTCTTCCCTGCATTTCACAGTTCAAGTGTTTTGTGTTGGTTTCTGGTTTTATTTGGCTATTCACAATAAAAACTGTATTGCAATAAATAGGCAATTAGAGCTGTAGTGCAATAGTAATGTCTTTCGGCTTTTCCCGGTTGGGGTCACCACAGCAGAACTCCAGTCTGCTAATGATTGGCAGTGGATTTTTACGGTGCTGAGTTGCCAGCCCAATGCCCAACCTTCAAGGAAGGCACACCCATTCACACTCGCACCTACCTGCATGTCTTTAACGTCACTCGACCACGGGGAGAACATGCAGACTCCACACAGAAGGCGCTCCAGCCGAGAATCAAACGGGAGAACCTCTTGCTGTGAGGCGACAACACTAACCGCTGCACCACCGCAGCCAATAAATGAACAATAACAAGAGTATTGCAATAAACAATAAATAATACCTATAACAGTAAGCAAAATAGTGTACAGCAGGATTGTGTTGTCATAACCATTGCATTAGAGCTGTATGCATTGCTTGTCTATGGTAAGGTTACTGAAGTCAAGTGTAACACTGTCTCCAGGGCAATATCAGTCACATAATGCTCTCTGTTCCTCCTACTCCAGGTAATAAAGGTATATGGGTGAGGTAGCCCACTCTATGGGCAGATATTGTGTGTGGACTTCACAGACATTTATCAGCAATACCAATAAAGTGTTAAGCAGCATTGTTGATTCCTAAAGAAATCTGTCTTAATAAATGCAGTACAGCTGTATTCCATGCACTTGTGTTCTACTGTCACTGCAGTCAAGTTTGACACTGTAATAGTTCTAGAATGCAAAACAAATGTCCTGTAACATGTATTGCTGAACTCATAGCATGGTCCAAGATTGTCTCCCAGCCACTATCAGTCACATAATGCTCTCCTTTTCTCCCACTCCAGCAACAAAAGGTATATGGTTGAGGTAGCCCATGGTATGAGCAGATATTGTGTTTAGATTTCACAGACACTTATCAGCAATACCAATAAAGTGTTAAGCAGCATTGTTGATTCCTAAATAAATCTGTCTAAATATTTCCACTACAGCTGTATTCCTTGCATGTCTGTACTAAGTTGATGCAGTCAGTTGTTGCATTATTTGCAGATGTCCCCTGCAGTCACAGTTATTGGGTTCTATTCCCATGCCTGCCAACTAAGGCATTACGGATGTCTAGTTTATGTACTGTACACAAACATGCCTCTCAAGTGTCACAATTTCTCATAATGTAATTAAAACTGCATAATATATCTGTCACATGACTACAGGAAAAATGATTACCTGGAATGCAGTGTATTGACAAATCCGCTTGCAGAACACTTTGGCAGTTATATAAGTCCACATTATGTGAAACTGTTCTATGTAGTTGTGTACCTGCATTTGTTATTGTTTGGCCCTTACTGACCCATGCTAACAACTTGAGAGGTATGTACGTGCTACCTCAGCTATAGGAGAATTGTAGTCACTGTACTCAGAACTGACACTACACACCTGTGGAATATTTATCAGTGTTTTCAGGGATATAGTCTACATTGTTAGTAATGGAATGTTTCCCTCTCTTTCCCCACCCCTTATCTTCATTTATTTATTATTATTTCTTATTATAATTTAATGTCAACAAATTTTGTTAAACTAACTATATTTTGGTAAAATGTGATTTATTATTGTTATGTTTTATTATGATTCAATATTAACATGATTAAACTAACCATTTTGTTGGCCTTATGGTTTAATGTTTACTGGCATGCTGTTAATTCATGTTGTGTTACACATAATATACATTAACATGTATTTGGATTAATAAATATGATATTCCATTCTGTTGCTACTAACAATGGGTTGGTTATTACTAACCTTAACTTATTGATATACCTCATTTACCACAGTATGTCAAGGTAGGCCGGTTCCAGCTGATCCATATACCATGTCTCCTCTGGGCATTGCACCGGGCCCCAGCACATCTGGGACCCAGACCCATGGTAACCACTCTACTGCCCCTGCACTACCTGCAGCATCAGGTAGTACCACCCCACAGGACGGGGATGGGCCCTCCTCTAGGAGGGGAGGTGATGGAGGGGGAGTTGTCACCCAGGTTGAACTGCTGGCTTTGCTGCACAGGATAGTCTGTCATGGTTTTGACTGCTGCCTGCACCAGAATGAGGACATGTTGGACAACCTGGTGGGGCAGCCTCACTTCAGTGCCCAGCCTCCAACACTGCCTCCCCCAAGGCAGTGACTGAGCAGTGCTGACAGTCCCATGGGTGGGGATGTCAGTTATGCTGCTGCCTTGTGGAGGCACATGACTCCACAACACCCTCCCTTTCCAAGGTGTTCAGATAATCTGAGTGCAGAGGTACATATGCCTGTAGATCTTGTAGTGCCTGTAGATACATCTTTGAATTGATGCGGCTTTTGACTTAGTTGGGGTTCCTACTGCACTTTTTTATTCTTTGACAAAATAAATATATGTCCCATATTTCAAACCCAAGACCATTACACCTGTAGACTACTGCATTAACCTGCCACACCACACAACTCTTAATTAAAACAGGTGGTTTAAACAAAACATAGCTCCTCACTGCATCATGCAAACTTGATTAAAAAGTAATGAAAAAAAATGGGACTGTACCTTGGAGTCTGGTGCAATAATACACCCTAGAAAGCCAAAGACATAATAATGGATGTAGGTGAGGCCTGTGATAGCAGATAAATGTGCCCTTTTGCCAGCAACATGTTGAAAGTCACCTGCTAAGGCACTAATGTAAAAATACATGTTCAGCTGGGACTTTGGTGCAGACATACATCCATATAAAGCCATGCACATACTGATGGACATAGAAAATGTTTGTCACAGCCTGTATATGTGTACATATATCTTGCAAACACACCTGCTGTAGCAGTGACTCAGTCGCAGAGTCTGTTAAATGCCTTGCAAGCAGTACATTTTGCCACACACAGTCCTGGGTTCAAATCCAGTGGTGTGTAGCAGTGAAATTATAGTATTGTAAGGTCATCATATAATGACTGAGTCTGCTCCTGGTAAGCATGACACTGTTTTGTTATAGATGTAGGTTTACACCTAGACTATCATCCAAGGCCTGCTACCTGCATTGCTGTACTGTCGGCATGATTGTCAATTGCACACATATATTCTGACTGTATACATGTTAGACTCATATCTATGCCTTGTATGTGTGACCACACTGATAGATGTGACAGTATTGTCAGGACACTAAAGAGTGCTAAATGTGTCAACTGTGCAAAGTATACACAAATGTTAACAGTGTACCTCACTGTTGCTGATGAGATTGCAGTGTAATGAGATGTTATTTTCAAGTAATTGCAGCTTTTAGTGGAAAAAGTGCTGACCTTATGTCCTACTATATGAAGTTGGGTTTTCAACAGGTCTGTCATAGTGATGACAGTGTATAGAACCTTACATATATCACAACATAGTACTGCAGAGCATAATAGTGCAGGTAGTAATGTACTGCTTTTCCCTTTCTTATCACAGGTGACCGGGGGGGGGTGGTTGGTGTCTGTCCCCTACACAACCTGATGTCAGTGTCTCCTCAGACTTTGATGATGCTTAGGGTTATAGATGCAGCACAGTCTGACATCTGTGACTGCTTCCACCACATTGGGGCCACCCTGGATCAGTTCACTGATGCAGTGGACAGAAGGTGCACTGAGACAATGTCTGTCTTGGACCGCACATTGTCTGTGCTGGAACATGTGGTTGGAGTTGAGCGTCAGACTTGTGGATGTATGTCAGCAACCCCATGTGCTGAGAGTCCACATGGCCATGCACAATCATGCTCCCATATTGGCAGTACATCCAGTGCTACAGAGGGGAGCATGCTGTCCACACCATAACATGGCAGGTCATGGGCTCGTGGTCCTGGGCATTCCCATGGGGGATACAGTCACAGCAGACAGCAGTGACCATCAGGAACTTACACCGCTTCTAAACTTTGGCATGGAGGTGACAGTGCAACTCCTGGCAGAGACAGTTCCTGTGTTCGGAGCCAGAAATGGTGAACTGTCAACTCTACCATGTAAGGTCCAAAGTTGTCCAACATAAACACATATAGGGCTAGCACTGCGCTTGACTGTGTACATGCACACACTCACACACCAAATGCAGGTCACCTACAGACATACATAGCACCTTTCCATGGTCCATCTTACCTGCTTCCCTTCCTGACTCACACACATGTTGTCAACTGTTTGGCTCAGCCTAGGCTCTGCACTCCCCCAGATAACACCCTGTGCAGGTGATGATACCAATGCCACATCTCTGTCATCCTCACCATCAACGCAGGGAAATAAAGCTATGTGTCTGATGCACAGGGTGACTATATTAGTTAACATCCACTTGTGTAATCCAGTGTTGTTTTGCCATGCCACTGTAGTGGTTACTGACAGATACTGTATGCTGGCATTTCATGCGTATGCCACATACTTTTGCGTACCTTATGTTGTCTGATGTCGCAATGGCTGTATAGTCACACAATGAAAGGTGTGCCATGGACCTGTTTCTGTTTCTGTTTTAGGAGTCTGTTGAGATAACCTATGGCTACACAGCAGCAATGAAGCAGCACAGGATGGCATGTCAGCACAGCAGAAATATGTATTCAGCAAGGTACAGCACTATAATTAAATGGCTCCATAGGTTCATATATGTATAACAAGCTAACAAGAACAATGGTGGCATTCAGCATACTCATGCATCCCTAATCTGTGAAAAGGTCTGCTACCCTTGATAAGTGTCACCAAGGTTTTGGGAACTAACACATCTACAAACTATGGTGATGGAGATGATCCATCTACAAATATCCTGTGTCCAGTACAGACAGTTGCCTGACAACAGTTATGATTGTCATGTTCTGCATCCCATTGTGTAACCTGCACATGATGTGTGTCATAGCAAATGTGTGCTTCACATGCATGGGGGGGGGCTGTTTCATGTAGGGTGTACTGTCTGTGTTAAAAACCTGTCTCTCTAACATGTACTATATATACCACAGTGATGTTATAGGTGTACAGAACATATGAGACATGTGTTAGTCCTGTCATGGATACACGGGAGGTACACAGTGGGATCTGACACCTCCCTGTATAGAGCCATACATATCCCCTCCAAAGCATTTAGAAGACAGACTACACATGTACAGTTGTGGCATGGACTCCATAGGACATGTTATCTACACTGTGTATTGGTGTACCATGGAACCTATGTGGCTGCTACAGTTGTATGATATGCCTGTGTAGTGACATAGTAAGGGTGCCATTGCACACAATGATAAGTGTGATGACTGCCACATTCAGTATAGCAGTGACTGTCTAGAATTTACATCCCAAACCTGTCGGTATAGGTTGTACAACAGTGAATGCATCCCACATCTTACCAACCAGTGAAAGCCAAAGGCTACATTACTCTTTGTGTCTATAACTCCATGTGTAATGGCTCAACTGTGTGCAGTGTGTAGACACTACAATATTTTTCAGGGATGGATGATTTCCCACAGAATAGTATTGTGCAGTCATTGGTATTTAGTCTTTGTCAATGGCTCAGAGAATGACTGACTGTGTCTTAGGCCATCCTGGATAACTATTGGTTTTGTGTGGGATTCTGTGACAGCTCTTAATATGCAATCACCTGCTAATGTACTCAGTCAGAGGTCACTGACAGTGGCTGTGACTGCAAAAAGGGAAGAGGTAGATGGGGTATGTTAATAATGGAGGATGGTGAACTCCACTGGTGACTGGCGTCATTGCAGCATAGGTCTCCCAAGGGTCTATATTGAATCAGCGAATGCTTAAAAAAGTGAACACTGATTCATCGACCCTATTTCAGTGAATGCTGAAAATCCCAAACACCTGGAACAGCAAATTTTTTCTCAGGGAAAAAAATTGCTGTGCCGGTTTTGGGAATTTGCCGTTTCCTCCACTGTGGTGCGATCTCAGAGTTGGTATATTTAAGTAGGGGTGTGTGGTGGGGGCGCGAAGCCCCCCACATTAAATACTGTTTTAAGGTTTTTGTTTTTTTTTTTTTTTTGCGGAAAAGCAATTTTTTTCCTGAGAAAAAAATCGCTGTTCTGAGTGTTCGGCATTTTCAGTGTTCGCTGAACTAAGGTCGATGAATAAGTGTTCGCTTTTTTAAGCATTCACTTATTTAATATATACCCTCTCCCAATGCTATCTTCCCAGAGTATGACTGCCACACACTTGTCTATCCACCAGCTGACATAACACTCTGTACATGACGTACACAGTTTCCAGCAAGGCCTGCTGGCCTAATATTATCATACACCTTGTCAGGCCATGGTTGGTGGAGTGAGACATATGTCCGACATTGATTGCATAGTGTAACAGTCAATGGGCTCCACTGGTTAAGGTCAGTAGGCATGATCTGGCCTTGAGCAAAAGTAAATGTCAGTAGGTGTACGACAGTGTTAGTGGTCTTATCCATGCTAACTGCTATCATGACATTTCAGGTGAAATGACTCAGAGATCTGGGGACACCACTTGGCACTACATGCTAGTTGCCCTCTGTGCAAGTAAATATTGCAGTTCCTACCAGCATGTTGCAAGAAGAAAGTTATCCAAGGTGTCTGTGCAAACACGTTAGGGAAGTGTAATATGTACACACTCTGTTGTTTAGTCATGCTGTGGTCCAGGTCCTTACCTACAATGTCCTGCAGCAGTGCCATGACATCCCCACATGGAGAACCAACATATTGCATCATGTGTTTACCAATATGGGTGACCAGTACAGCCCCCCCCCAATGTGAGGTTCTCCCTGGTGGGATCTAGCCACAGATCAGTCTCTTTAGAACTACTAGCATATCCCCCCCCCCCTTGCAGACAATACAGACATATATCTCAAGAAACCCATTTATTACTTCCTGTGGGATGGTTAACATAACATGACTGCACCTCCCCCTTCAGATGGGACAGGCAAGTATGCAGAGCTCTACACCCATGCATTATGTCAGCAGCATTACAAATGCATGATTTTGGCTGTACATGACAGGAGGGACACAGGCTCATCATGGCTCAGCTAACCTGACTAATGGAAAACTGCCATTAGGAGGTTGTACAATAACAGGTGGACAGTGCTGTGTGACAGTTGGGGTGAGGGTGCCCACCTAACATGGAGCCACTACCTCCTCAGCTAAAAGACGCACATAGTGTTGTTGTGATGTTGCATAGACATGGTAAGTAACAAAAGTAGCCACCCACACAAAGCAGAACCACAAAGCACAGTGTAGTCACATGTGTGACCTCAAAGGACATGACTAGATTGTTGGTTACCTCATACATCATGATGCCACATATGATGGGTTTGTACTCATACCTAAACTGTACTCCTACACTGTCTGCATCAGCTACACTCCCTTGTCCCCACCACATGACACATGGCATTCCTACAACCTGTCCCACAACTTCCATATTTACAAAGCAGTTTGTAACTGGCCTCTCATTGAAAGATGCACAGCATCTATTGCACATGCTAACATTCCTGGCTGCATCCCACATGTGATCTGACAAGGATTACTATCACCATTGGGAAACCCTTGCAATCATACTGACACCACTGGCTGCAAACCAGCTGAGTGGACAAGGGCAACGGTTATACCCTTGCACAAAGGTGGTGCATCCACTGACCAACATACTGTAAATATACACCACTTTGTCTAAGTATCCATATCTGTATGCCCATAGAGGCAATCATCACTGAGCTGATCAGCACACATATATGTGATTTACACACAGCTGACTGTACAGTTTGGATGTGTAATGGGGGAGTATGACTGTTACATGTGGTGGACATTTCCAAGGCAGTCACCAAAAATCTGGGTAAGGGTACATCAGAGTGTACATCTCCCTAGACTGACCCAAGCTGTCTGACTGTATCCCCCACTCAGGCAACGTTTACAAGGCACCCACTTAGGAATCCATGATACTGTCATTGTAGGGGTCACTAAGTGTCCCATTGATGGCACACATATGCAACATAAGGTCATCCACCTCCAATAGCTGATCTGTAAGCAGCAGTGCTCAACAGGATGCAGTCCTGGGTCCTCTGCTATTGGAATCCATTTAACCACAATACATGTGACTATGACTGACTGTGGCTAACAATGTTGGCTGATGCCTGCAAATTGTGCGCACTCATAGTGTCTGTGGTGGTTTAATATCATAAAATCGAAACGTAAAATAAAATGTGTCTCAATGTTCGAATTTACACATCGGAAATGAACATTTCCGATTTGTCCTAATGTCGAAAACAGCTGTGTATTGTCGAAAATGTCGCTCGCGACATTTTTGGCAATACACAGCACTCTCACCCATCCCGTAACTACCTACCTAACTAGCCTAAACACACAGTTAAGCAGGGGGGCTGCGCCCTCCTGCACCCCCCCCACACCCCCCAACTTAATATTCCAACTCCGAGATCGCACTACAATGAGGAAAGGGATGTATTTCCCTAACCGCACTGTACCGCGATCCCCTCACATGAGTGAACGTTAGAATTGCGAATGCACAGTCCATTCTCAATGGTAATGTTCGCTCACATCACCTGCCGAAATATGAAGTATTCGAACATCTGTTGTTCGAATACTACATAGTCGTGCAAGTGCACGTTGGCATTGTGATAGTAAACCGTCTGTGGTATATCACTGTCCTGCAAGAGGGTATTGCCAACACATGCCTGTTGACATACTAATGGACATAAACTCAATACAAATATATGTGTAGTATAATTTCCATCAGATAGACTGATCTTCCTGTTAAGTAGCACATCAGTCGCAACAAGTGATGTACATATTCAGGGGTGAAAGAACTGGACACACAGACCTGGCCACACAGGTTTACACCTAATGTGCCTCAAATCACCATGTCTCTACAGTGGTATGGCAGGAATTATATGGCATAGCTGAAGCCACAGTCACCTGTAAGTGACATACTCATAACCTCCAAGTACTCTTCCCTCAGCATGCCAATATCTGAGTGCAATAGCCATTTGTTGATGCACCTTTCCAAGCAGTACTGGAAATTGCATACAACAGTATGGTCCCTCACAAGGACACTTCACATCATCAGTATGTGTTCAATGGGAATCGTCTGCAATGAGTGTCATTGTCACATGTAGAATATAGACTACTCAGAGGTGATCTGTGCTTTGCATATGGGGCAATGTGTGACCCTGCTTTATTGCATATGCTGCCTATCTGTAGGAGGCATATGGATAACTCACTGTAAGGACAGTAACCTTATATGTGACATTAGTACTACATGCTTGTGGGAGAGAGTTGGCTAGCAGACTTAAAAACACCTTTGAAACAGAACCCCACCTATTGGAACATGCAACACCTCAGTGCACCTCAGCACATGCCATCTGTATGACTGGCCGGGCAAGCATCATCTCAACACAGGGCATCTGCCTGTGTCCCTCTTGGACTGGGGCAATATGTGCTGATCCTGTAACTACAGGTATAAAGATGTCTATGATTGTGAGGGCTATATGGCCATTATTCTAGTGAAGTTCAAACATCCTATGGTTCCATAACATGATGTAAAATCCTCTAACAGGCTCACACACAGACATGGTTACACTGAAGCTAGCACCACTTCCAATCACTGTGTACAGGACATGCCAAGACACACACGTAGTGCAAGTTGGCTGTATGTAGATGAGAACACTTACCTATTTAATGGTACATACTACAGATCACAGTACATGATGCATGCAACACACCTCATGTCTGCTAGTACTATCAGTTTAGGACATATTATGCTTGATGACATCAGGAGGCCTTGTTGTGATCAGTCCTTTGGGGGGAGCCACATCACATACTACAAATAAAATACTGAAAAATGTTACCTATTTCTAAGTTACCAAGGTGATCATATATATGCCATATGGACATACACACACACCAAGTAGGTGGAGTGAGATTAGAATCCCTACCTATCTAGTCTTACACACTATCGCTCATAGTACTTATCGCATGCACCACAGCTTAAGCCTGATAACATACTGTCAGCTGGTAGTCTTAAGGTGGTTAACATCATCAGGCCTTGTAGAAGATGGCAGTTTGGAAGCCAGCAGCAAGTTACAGGGGGAAAAGTGCATACCCATTGCAGAAGGATTGTTCATGAGGACATGGCAGTTGTTTTCCAGGGGAATACACACACATATGCACACCAAGCAGCCTGGAGTGAGATTAGAACCCTTACATATCTAGTTTTACATACTATAGATCACAATACTTATTGCACGTGTTAGGGATTAATTCTGATAATTCACTGTTAGGTGGTAGTCTTACGGTGGATGACATAATTGGGCCTTTTAGAAGAGGGTAGTTAGGAAGCCAGCAAGTTACAGGGCCAAAAAGTATATAACCATTGCAGGTGGATAGTCCATGAGGGCATAGCAGTTGTTTTCCAGGGGAATGCACACAGACACACACACACACACACACACACACACACACACACACACACACACACACACACACACACACACACACACACACACAAATGTGCACCAGGTAGCCTGGAGTGAAATTAGAACCCCTACTTATCTAGACTTACACACTATAGATCACAGTACTTATTGCATGTGCCAGTGCTTAAGTCTGATAAATCATTGTTAGCTGGTAGTCTTAAGGTGGATGACATCTCCAGGCCTTGCAGAAGAGGGCAGTTTGGAAGCCAGCAAGTTACAGAGCCAAAAAGTGCATAACTGTTGCAGGTGGATAGCCCATGGGAGCATGGCAGTTGTTTTGCAGGGGGATACACACACACACACACACACACACATACACACACACACACACACACACACACCAAGTAGCCTGGAGTGAGATTAGAACCCCTACCTATCTAGTCTTACACATTATAAATCACAGTACTTATCGCAAGCACCACAGGTTAAGTCTGTTGTATATGGGATTGTAGATACAGTACTTGAGCATTACACAAACTAGGCTTGTGTTGAACAGCATCTGTGGCCTGCATAGTGATATTGCTCTGTACTGTTATCTGCATCTAGTGTCCTAGCAGTGAGGTAACTGTTATTATCTTAGTTATATGTCTACAGTTACCAGTATGGCCATATGTGGCTGTTTGCACTTAGACAGGCAAACTTGTGGGCACCAACAATTTGCCCTGTCCATGCATGCATTGACAACATTATACATTACATTACCTGCTCACCTGTATCTTCTATGTGGTGACATCCAGCAGGCACAGGTGTCTGTAGGTAAGTGGATTATGTACTGTTGAGCCCTTAGTATGGCTCCTTTGAGCAACAGTATTGATGTGTGATAGTGCAGATTTACTCACCATTATTAGGGTATGTAGGACAATACAGACATCCACATACATATTTATGTATATAACTAGGATGTATATATAAATGTAGCTCTTTGTGTGCATGATAAGTATGTGTATATGTGGGTTTACTATGATTTGTGCGAACGACATTCTGTTGGCACATACGCTGCTGAAAATCAGAATATCGTGCACAAAATGAAAAGTGAATGGGATAGACGAAGACACAGATGAATGCACTACTTTGCATAAGTGTGTTTGACTATATTTATGGAGATCGTGGTACAGTGGGGAGTGGAAATTCATCTCTATCCCCACTGTAGTGTGATCTCGGAGTTGGAATATATCAGTAGCAGGGGCTGGGTGCAGTGCAGCCCCCAACAGAGGGGTGCAGGGGAACTTGCCCCTCTGCAAAAACATGATCTGTCATATAGGAGTTTGAGTTACATCAGTTCCTATACGGCTATCACATGATGTTTTCAGTGACAATGTCGACTCAAATGTGTCGATCATTTAGGTCGACATTGTGTAGGGGTGGAGAGTTGGGTTTCTGTGTTTATTTTTGTTATTGTGAATGGCAAATGTTTTGCCTTTTGCAATAATGATAGTAAACCATATATGTATTATGTAGATATATGGGGTGAGTCTATGTATCATTTTAATCTATATAGCTATATATGTTGGTATATATCTATTTGACACTACATAGAGATAGTTATACTATGTATGTGAGAGAGAGATAGTGACAGACGGATATATATACATATATGTCTGTATGTATAGACATATCTATACATAACAGGTCATTCTGATGAATTGGCAACAGAATTGCATTCATTTTAACTAAGTGTATGGGGATGCCCAGTGGGACTATCAGTACTTATAAAGCGACTCCAGTCCACACCTACCTGTTCTCCAGTCTGGGATTTTGTGTGTTACAGACAATGACATCTGTCCCTGTTTCTGCAGTACTGCACTTCACTCAATATGTCCATGGCATTCCCCAGCTGTCTGCTGTACTTAATATGTAACTGAAGTTCATAATGTTACACCACACACAGAATGACAGTCTGTGAAAACACCAACATAATAATATCTCAGATGCAAAAGATGTGACTCCTTCCAGATTAGAACACTCAACACCATCACCCATGCTAACATTCCACTGAGCCACACAGGCTGCCAGACAGAGAGGAGTCATTCATCACACAGTCAACAACATAAACATGTATGTTGTTATTCTTGCGTTACGTGTGACATACAATGTGTGATTGAGTTCTATATTACCACCCTGAGATTGCCTGGTCTGCTGATATACAATTGCTAACTTACTGTTTATTACTTATTTATTTTACATTTGTTGACCGGGATAGTCTGACTGAGCTGAAAGGCCCTTTTTCAGCGGAGGCCCAAGGAGAAAAGCTCCAACATATAATACAATTTTCATTATAAATTAGCATTAAACAGCAATGTTACAGGATTATTACAAGGCATTAAGTAGCAATACAATGTTATACAGTGTCAATAATTAGGAGTATAGCATAACTATTTCAAGATGTATAAAAAGAAATACGTCTTTAAGATGAATATTTTTTTTTTTGGTAAGTAGTTACAAAAACCCAGTTTTATCATAGTGTAGTTGCATGAAGGCAAGACAGTTACAATACAATGTTTCTCTGAGGTAATTTGCTTAATAGATTTTTGAAGACAGTAGAAAGAGTAGTCAAGGAAGATTAAAGAGAGCTAGTGAGAAGAGTGAGTTAAGAGCAGAAAATAGATTAAAGTATGAGAAGTAGGGGATGTTTAAGGAGGGAGAGTGCAGTGGCAGGACCAGTGACTTTTAAAGTGTTCTTTGGTGGCTGTCAAATTGTTTAGGATGTGTATGGGTCCTGATTTCTAGTGGGAGCCTACTCCAGGCAATAGTGGTGTGATAGCTATACATGTTGCATCCTCCAAATTTAGACTTGGGTTTGTAGATTTGTAGTAGGTCTTAGTTAGAGCTTCAGAGAGGTCTGGAGGGAGAATAATGGGAGATGAGAGAGGATAGTGCTGGGTAGTAGGAAGGCTGGTATAGGATAGAATGGATGATCTGGAGCTGAGAGAGAAGAAGTCGATGGGGTAATTCAAGCCAGTTTAGATGTTTTGGAGAGAGAGAGACAGTGATGGGATTTATAGGTTTGTTGGGAAGCAAATTTAGCTACCTTGTTGTAGGTAGATTCGAGTTTAGTCAGGAGTGCTGAGTTAAGATTTGTGGGAATTTGAGAATTGTACATTAGACTGGGTAGAAGGTAGATAAGAGAGAGAGAGAGTAATCTTTGCTTCAGAGGTAAGGAATTTCTTGTTATGGTAAAGGAGCCCTAGTTTTGAATGAGTCTTTTTGACGCAGTTATTAACATGCAAGTCAAATTTAAGCTGATCGTCGATGGTTATGCCTAAGAGCTTAATGATGGATTCTACCTGAATGGGAGTGTTATTAAGGGACTGTGTGGAGAAGGAGGGTTTAATATTGTTGAACTTTTTAGGTAGGAAGAGTAACAGCTTTGTGTTTTTAGGGTTAAGAATAAGCTGGTTGTTGGAGAGCCATGTTTCAACTAAGTTAAAAGATGCCTGAGTAGCTGAGAAGAGCTTAAAGGGAGAGTTGGCTGTGGTGATGACTGCAGAGTCATCTGCGTATTGCACTAAAGATGACTGAGGACAGGAGGTATAGACCTGATTAGTAATGATATTAAAAAGTAAAGGCCCTAGGATAGACCCTTGACATACACCCAGTTATATGGGAACACTGCTGTGTTGGGCATGGGGGAACTATAGCACATGATCTGCTGGGATAGACAGTAGTCCAAATATCATGTGACCCCATTGTTTAACATCTCCCTTGACTGATATAGTGAATATTCCAACCATGAGGCCTAATGATTATTAGGGAACGCATACTGTTGGACTGGGTATCTATAGTCACATGTGGATGTTACCTCTGTCCATATAGCCCACTATACTTCCTTGCATACATGCAGCATATCCATACATATGATACCATATTATAGTAATCCTTACAAGTAGTGTGTATGTTTGAGACTTACCTTGCGAATGCAGCAGTTGACAGGACTGTAGTCCAGGGCTGACTGTGTGATGCAAGCAGTACACAGCCAATACATGGATAGGTACAGGTTGTGTGGGTTGCCTGGCATCAACAATTTTAATATATGCATGTGAGTAGGAGTAAGATGTCAGTCCCTAGGGCCAGTTGTCAGTGAATATGCTGTGAGTTGTCTCTTAACCAAAGCCAGGGCATGCCTATATCTGCCTACAGGGACATCATCAGGGGATTCCTCTTCTGAGTCCTCCTGTGACTGTGGCTGTGGCAACCTAGGCACTGGTGGGAGGCTGTATATCCCTTCCCTTTGCTGATCCTGCTGCAGCTGTTTCTGCGGGATCATATTGTGCAGCATGGCACATACTATGAACATATGTGCACATGTGGCTGGAGATACTGCAGGGCTCCACCAGATATATCGAGGCACTGAAACTGTGACTTCAAATGCCCAAACCCACACTCTATGATGTTCCTAGTTTGTGCATGTGTCACATTATGGTGCTGTTCTATGGGTGTGTGTGCATTTCTGATGGATGTCATCATCTATGGTTCCAGTACGTAACCAGCATCACCCAGTAAATGGCCGTGTGGGATATCCCCCCTAGCAAACATTTGGTAAAGCTGTGATGCGTGCCAGATATGGGAGTCATGATAACTGCCAGGGCTGCCAGCAAACACATTCAGGATAATCCACTGGGCATTGCACATGAGCTGGCAGTTGATGGAGTGGTACCCCTTATGGTTGACGTAGATTCTACCATCTTCACCAGGTGGAGACTTGATGTGTACATGAGTGCAATCTATGGCACCCAGTACCTCAGGGTAGTGTGCTACATGGTAGAATCATTGTTCAGGTACATGGATAGGATCAAGGGTTAAATGTTTTACATGTAAGCAATGGGGCCATGTAGCATATAGATGTCTATGGAGGCAAAGTGGGGAGCAAAAGGTGGGAGAACAAGTAAGTGGGGATAACAGAATGCCAGTGGTAAGTTGTCTGGAGACAACAGGGGTACCAAATTACCAGCAGGGTTTATATCCAATCTTGGTAGATAGAAAACAGGCCACTGCCAGGAGATGCACAGCCTCTGGTATAACCATTGCGAAGCCTGCAGTGGTTAAAGAGGAGCAGTACTTGCTTGGGTAGTCCACAACAGTCAGAGCTTTAGGAGGGATCCCATTTTAAATGCCTTTGGCCAGGGTTCACCTTGATTGGGAGGGTGGAAAAGGAAGCAATCAAGTAGGTGTGTTTGAGGATATCCCTGCAGATGTCTTGATAGGGAGTGATTTTGATAATGCAGTACCTTGTGTGCATGCAGTGACATACAGTAAAGCCTGGAGACAGGCATGTGGTTCTGGTAGCCTGGGGGACCAAGACAGACTGCACACCTGAAGCTAGGACTGGGGATTTGGCTACTTCAGTGAGGGAGTTACCCTGTAGTAGTGAGACCAAACATGAGCCACAGCTGCTGGTGCTCCCTTGGACAGAGTGACTGCAAGGTCAGAGGTGAGTAGTAGTACCCAGGCTGACAGTGAGGCACTGCTGTCAGAAGAAACCAGACTTCCTGTGGAAGGGGAACTGGGAAGGGTTACTAAGAGAGAGTTGAGACAGACTCAGCTCTCAGACCCTACATTACAAGGCTTGAGGGAGGTAGCTAGGGATGCACCTGATTCTCAAGGAAATGGGGAATCTGTATACTGAAACAACGGGTTACTGTATAGATAGTGGACCACTGAGGGAGGGCTAGAAGGTGAGGTAATACAGCAGTTGGTAGTGCACCAGATTCTACCATGTGGCACTTCTAGCTGTAGCCCATGACATTCCCTTTGCAGGTCATATGAGCATAAAGCATATCACGAGACATATTATGCAGAACTTTTATTGACCTGGGATTTCCAGGGATGTACCTGAGTACCTGTGAGCAGTGCCAAAAAGTAGGCAATGCAGGAGACAAGGTCAAATCTCCTTTGATGCCTTTGCCTGTGATAGAGGACCCATTTCAAAGGGTAGCTATGGATATTGTGGGGCTTCTGAGCACCCTCAAGTTCCACAGGGAAGAAGTATATCCTAGTAGATGCCATGAGGTGGTGGCTCTGTCCTCCATCGAGGTAGAAAAGGTGGCAAATGTTCTGCTAGAGATTTTCAGCAGTGTAGATTTCCCAAGAGAAATACTGTCTGGCAGAGGTGCCAATTTCATGTCAAGCTTGTGTGTGGGAGCACTGTGGGGTGAAGCACCAAAAGACAACTCCCTACCACCCCCAGACTAATGGTCTTGTGCAGAGGTTAAACTCTACATTAAAGACCATGGTACTGGCATTTGCATACCAGTTTAAGAGGGAGTGGGACAAATATTTGCCGCATATATTCTTTGCTTACAGAATGGTACCTCAGGAATCCACAGGTTTTTCATCCTTTGAGTTGCTGTGTGGGCATAGGGTGAGAGGACCTTTAGATTTGATCCATGATGAGTGGGAGGGTGAGTGTAAATCCCACAAGGAATCTGTTGTGGAATATGTCCTAAACCTCAGGACAAAGTTTAGGGAGTTCATAGGTTTGGCCCAGGAGAACCTGGCAGGAGCCCAACAGCAGAAAAAAGTCTGGTACAACAGGAATGCTCGAGCCAGAGAGTATGCTGTGGGACAGCAGGTGATGGTTCTCATTCCTGTCAGATAAAATAAACTGCAGGCAGCTTGGAAGGGACCCTTCAAGGTGGTAAGGAAGGTCATTGATGTTAACTACATGGTAGAAATGCAAGGCAGGAGGCAGGGGCACAAGTTGTACCATGTTAACATGATGAAGCCTTACCATGACAGGGAGGCCCTTGTGCTGAGTTTTTGCAATGGGAGGCAGGAGGAGTCTGAGGGGGACTCTATGGCTACAGGGAGCCAGCCAGCAAAATCCCAAGTTATTATGGTGGAGCCTAGGGTTGCAGGTATATGATATGACAGTGCAACACTGTAATGCGGTCAGCAATGCAAAGGCAGATGGAATCTCAAGACAGGGAATGGGGTAACATATTCCCTCATAGGCTTATTTCTCTCAAGCCACATTTCTCAAGGGTCACTTGAAAAGCTAGTTTGAGTCTTCAAAGGGGGAGATGTGACAATAGGATGTACTGCCAGCCATGCCAGGAAGATGTAGGGAAGTAGATGCAAGACTTATGGCAGAGCAGCTAGCAGGAATTTTATAAATAATTGTATGTTATTAGTATATCAACCTAATCTGTACAGATACTTGTGCTGAAAATGTATTTGTGAGTTTTGCTTGTGTTAATTGTGTTAAAATGGATCATCAGTGCACCCTGCTGAAATGAAGAGAAATGTGCATGTATTATGGTAACTGAAATAAATGTATATGTTTCAATTGAGGACACTGGCACAGCAATTGTTAATCAGGTGACTTATTTTAAGAAGAATAAGGGAAATGTAAATTAGCTGTTAAATCATTAAATGGCACCCCTCAAAGTGCTGAGTAGGCCCTAAGCTGGTAGGTCTGGGAGCAGCCAATATCTGTTAGCTTTTGTAAAGAAGGGGGGAAGTGTTGTAAATGTTTCTGGCTCCAGGCATTGCTGTAAAAGCTCTAAATGTGTATTGTAGTAATCTGCTAAATTCCTGTCTCAAACTTCAAAGGAGATATTGTGGGAACCTAGAGTCAGATGACCAGATGAGGTCATTCTGCAAGTCATCTTGGATATTATATTTTACAGGGAGTAATCTCAGAATATAGAGAATTCTTCTTGGGGGCCTGACTAGAAAGACTACACACATATTTCATCTTGCCTTGCCCAAGTAAGTTACTAAGAAACAGTAAAATTATTTTAGATTTAGTCAGGAATATAGTGAAGCTTAGTTTAGATATTGTTTTTCTTTATTTGTATGGGTCTGTCCATCAATGTTGTTTTCAATATTTTCCGTGTTTTGAACTCTGTGGTTTACTGCGACTATATATTCAGTATTTCATGTACTTTTATTATTTATTATTAAATATATTTAATACTTTTATCATGGGTGGTTGTTGTAGAGAGTAACATTTGAGAGTACTTATATTTATTTGGTGACACTGTGTGGGCCACTCCAGAAGGCCTGGCATCTTGGTGAGTTACTACCATTTGTATTAATATTAATATTACAGAGTATAATTGAACAACCTTTGTTAAGGGCCTTAGAGTATCTTATTGCAGAGTGTCTGGTGGCAGTGAATCTACCTTATAGTCTGGGCAGAAGGGGGCATAGCTAGTAAACCTATGCCAGCCTTTCCCATTTGGGTGTATGTGAAAATTAAATCTTAAAGAGCATGTGTGTCGGCTACTTGAGACAGGGACATGAAGCACTGGGTTTAGAGAGAGGGTGCTAGAGGACTTGGGTTGGACACTAGGCTGAGGACCTAACCCTACAGCTGTACCAGTGAGGAGTCTTATTGGGGACCTAGAGGGAGACAGATATAGAGACATTGAGACCCTAGGCTGAGTGTTTTCCCTGTGTGCTCTCAAGGGAAATTGTACTTGATGCAGAGAGTTCTGCATCTGGAAATACTGAGTGTATCCATTTGTATTCCAAGTGCACGTCCCTCTCCAGTGTCAGTGGTGAGGATTCAGGTTCCTTGATTAGTGGCCCAGCATGGGGACGATACACAGTTGTGCCCGGTGACCGGTTTCGCCAAAAGCGTCATCAGTGTGTAACTGAATAGGCAGAAACCTGGATTTAAATACAAAAGCAAACAACAAGCAGTGAATATTTAAAGCTGTAAACACTAAATAGTAAACCTTAATCCCCTAACCACTACACAAAATCATACTTCCATTTCAAGTGTATATTACAATAAATACACAAATAAACAAATAAACACTCCACCAAACCTTATCTAGTTTATAAAACTGAATACAAAACTTAATACAAAATAGTAAATAGAAAAATAAACCTATACCAAACTGATAAGGGACATAAATACAAATGTACAAAAAACATATATACTAAATACAGGCTCAGATCATTTTATGACTAAATATTATTATTCCCAGCTGTATATAAATAAATATATATACACACACACACACACACACACACACATATATATATATATATATATATATATATATGTGTGTGTGTGTATATATATATATATATACACACACATATATATATTTCTCTATCCACATACACACACACACACACACACACACACACACACACACACACACACACACACACACACACACACACACACACACACAATTATGTGGGCATACAATAATAGCCATAATTAAATGTTAGAATAAATATTATGCTGAATATTATAATAAGTGTTACTACACCATTATGCATTTTATTGGTGTGCTTAAGTCAAATCAAGACTACTTGCACTACCTAGAATATCACAATATTGTGGAGCACACAATGAATATAACCAACAAAATATGTGCCTGTTAGTATTCTTGAAGCCCTTATATTTGTGTAACAACTCTGAAATTGCCTAAAAGAATATATATACACACATAAATCCAAACACCTAACTGGAAAACCTAAAATTTAACTCCAGTTTCTCCATCTCTACTAGCTACCACTGGTCATTTAAACCTGGTCTAAAAAGGGCCCCCAAATTGATAATCCAACGACGTTCCTTATCAATCAGTATTTTATGTTTAAGTGAGATATTATCATCTTGTGTAGTTACCATATCCAGGCCTACAAACACAAAATGAGCTGTAGTATGAACTGCCTTGTGTTTGTATAAAGCACTATGAACCCGCTGACACTTTATATCGCTAATATGGAGGGCTATTCTCTGTTTCAATGTGCAAGAGGTCTGGCCTATATAAAATGCCCCACATTGACATACAGCCATATAAATGACCCATGTACTAGTGCATTTTATTAGATGTTTAATATCAAACACCCTCTTGGTATTAACTGATATGAAAGGCTTAGTTTTGGACATCAATTTGCAGTATTTACAAAAAACACAATAAGTACTGCCCCCTGTACTTACTGCTGGTTTAGAATCCACTTTACTGCCCTTCTTAAAGGCTGAAAAATGTTGCCCCAGTGATTTACCTTTTCTATATCCAAAACTACAATAATCCTCAACAATTTGTGTGAAAAAAAGGATCTGAATGTAAAACATGCCAATGTTTAGAGATGATATCTTTGATGTAAAAAGTATTTGTGCCATAAATAGTTATGAATCTCACTTTTTCATTTTGTGACCTGACAATCGGCTCTCTATCCAACAATAACTGTGTTCTATCACCATTTTTGGATAGCCTATAGGCTCCATCTACCCTTGTTTTATTATAACCTCTTTTAATGAATCTGTTTTTTAAATATAAAGCCTGTGCATCAAATAAAGACTCATTGGAGCAAATTCTCCTAACTCATTGAAATTGTGACCCTGGTATGTTGTGGATTGTATGGCAGGGGTGACAACTGTCAGCATATAAAAACGCATTCTTGGAAAATGGTTTTCTGTACAGGTCAGTAGCCAAAGTACCATCCCCCACCTTACTGACCCTAACATCCAAGAAATCAACCTCCATGGGGTTTATACCCCCGATAAATTTAATACCATATTTATTATGGTTAAGGTATGCCACAAAGGAATTCCAAACAGTCTGTTCACCCCCCATACAACCCAACAATCATCCAGGTATCTTCGCCACATAATGAGTTTAGTTTTGAAACATGGTGGAGCAGTGTAGATGTACTGAACCTCAAGGTATCCCATAAACAGGTTTGCATAAATTGGGGCAAAAGTTGCCCCCATTGCCGTTCCCTTTACCTGTAGATACCATTGGTTCTGGAACAAGAAAGCATTATGTTCTAACACCAATTTTAACAGATGTAACAAGAATTCACTTTCATCTTCCCTGAGACCACTAAGATCCAGCAACAAAAATTACTTGCAGATCACTAAAGCCAATAACTCTGCTGGTGAAGCACTATTGTCTTGCGCCATAGCCAAATTATGGAACTCCCTCCCACCCACAATTACCTCTATACCATCATGCACCCACTTCAAAACTTTACTAAAAGCACACCTAAAACATGCTGGCTATGCCCTTGCAACTCCCACTCTAATATCACCCACCACATCCAACCACTACCTTTCTTTCCACTCCACTAACTACCTTGATTATAGCAAGCTCAGATGCTCATAAGCCTAGTACTTATTATACAGCAGGAACTTCTTATTGTAACATTTGTTAATGTCTGTTATGTACTTCACAGATAGATTCTAGTTGTCTACTGATGTACTATGTTCTTCATCTGTAAATATGTTGTAAGCAATTGCTATGTAAATTGTTAATCGCTATGTAATCCAATGTAACTACTGTCTGTTTGTTTTAACTGTGGAGCTTTTCTCCCCGGGCCTCCGTTGAAAATGGACCTACGTCCAGTCAGACACTCCCGGTCAACAAATATAAATAAATAAAAATAAAAATTAAGCTGGACTGTGCCATCCAAAATTGTATAGCCCTGATTCCCCCGTCATGTGGGATGTTCATATCCAAAGATTGGACATCTAAAGTCTCCAACTGAACTGTGGGCGAAATTTGTAGATTGCCCATCAGGGATAAAAAACTGTTTGATGTCCCGAATCATAGCTGTAACCAGTGGAAGAAGCTGTTTTAACCTATATTCCAAGTATTCAGACAATGGTTCAATTAATGAATCTCTACCTGCCACAGTAGGACGCCCAGGTGGATTATTAAGCGTTTTGTGAATCTTGGGGACCAAATAAAAGTATTGAGGTACTGGTGCCTCAACCTTCAGCTGTGTCAACAAAGAGGCAGTAATTACCCCTTGATCTTTAGCCTCTTGAAGAAACTTATCTATTTCCTGTTTATAATCCTGTGTAGGATTAATAGATATTGCTGAGTAAAAAACTCTATCAGATAACTGTCGCTGAGCCTCTTGTATATAATGCTCCTTATCCCATATAACAACAGCTCCACCCTTGTCTGCTCCTACTATCACTATATGTTCATTTTTTGCCAGAGATTTAACAGCCTCTCTTTCAGATAGAGTCAAATTGTCAGTACAAGATCGAAAAATCCATGACTGATTGACATGTAAATCCTTCAAAACTAACTGCTCAAAAATTTTAATAGTACTGTGATAAGTAGGTACAAATTCTGACTTTTTGAAATGAAAACCCTGTCCATCAGTTCATTTCAAAACCCCTTCCTTATGAGCAAAAAAATATTTAAGATTTAAATTTCTGCAGTAAGTTTTTACATCGTTTATTATATCATAATGGGACACATAAAAGGATGGCACAAATCCCAAACCTTTGTTTAACACACTAAGTTCACTGGATGTAAAACTGTATGATGTAAGATTAATAACTAAGTTATTAACATCATTAACATCATTAATATCATAGTTGGATACAGAATTAGGGATAGTGTCCATTAGTGATGCAGACTGTCCTGGAATATCTTCTCTATGGACATTTCTATGATGTTTGCAGCCTGCCCTCCTAAAGGGACTTTATATCACTTGGAGGCCGGTGAAGTAGTAACAGTCATGTCCCCTGCTTCAGGTTCCGTGTCAGTATTGGAAATGCTGGAAGAGAACTCTGAGGCACTAGATGAATTATCATTTCCCCTAAGAATAGATTTGACCCTTTTACATTTGGGCCTAGCAGTATTTTTATCTTCCGAGAATCTCACCTCTCGTCTCTGTTTCTTCCAAGAATAAACCATAGCCGATTTGAAGTCATTAACATCCCTCTGGTATTTGTTCATCTTTCTTTTACATAAATCTTTATCATACTTATCAATATCAGTCACAAATTGTGTATACAAATCTTGATATTTAGGAGCATTGATATGTTCCTTGGTGCGTTCATAGTAAGCCTCAAGCCTCAACAAAAAATCAGGTAGTTGCTTTTCATAATCTTCAACTAGCAACTGTAGAAACATATTGGAAGCCGTTTGTTGTATGGACCTCCATTTTTGCATAAATTCTCCATCTTCACTACCAAGCCCTGGTTCAGCATAAACTCTTAGCCCCCTAGGAGCTATTTTAGCTGACAAATAAGCTTTAAGAAGCTTGCAATGCCACACATAGGAACATACCTTTTTAGAGGATTCAGTCAACTGTCTAAACACATCTTGCAAGTCCGACTGACCTGCCTCATTACTCATGTTTGCCGTTTCCCGCACCTTGGAAGTTGCAGTAAAAAAAGTACAGTCATCTTTATCCACTGACAATTTGTCCAAATAAGCCCTGAAATCCGAGCCTACCACCATAATAATGCAGAAAACTGTGATTTCCCAGTTCGATCCAAATGCCTGCTGTTCCAAATAACTATGGATGTAAATTTCACCTCCAAAGTTTCACCAAGCCTGTCCGTCTAAAAGAGCTCCATTAGTACATATATATATATATATATATATATATATATGGGTCTACTTAATTTCACCTAACTTCCAATTCACTGACTTTCATTTCACTGACCCCATTCCACTGAAATTTCATTTCACTGACACTTCATTTCACTGACAGTTCATTTGACTGACAAGTATTATTAGCAAGAAAATGGAATATGCCCCCTTCCCCACTGTAGTGCAACCCTGGAGTTAGAATATATAGTTGGGGGGGTGTGGGGGGCGCAGCCCCCCACTTCATTTCATATGATATTGTTACGCTTTGATATAATATTGCTTAGTAAAAGAAAAGTAAGTGGGGGGCTTCTTCTTTTGGTAGATTTCCTGGATAGCACATACAACAGCTTGGAACAACACTCATCCAAGCTGCAGAAAGGCACAAAGATTAATCAGGGAAGACCCATACACACTGCTCAATCAGAGACCAACAGGAATGAATGTTTCTCTGTTCCTTGCCTCACCAGGAGCAAAGCAGAAGCATTAACCCCAGGTTTACTCCTAAGAAGCAGTCATCATGCTTCCCAGTGATTGATAATCTGTAAGAAGGCTAGGAAATGAGGTCCTTTTGCTCTTTCTCTTACCTGGAGAAAACAAAAGCACCACTCTTATGTTTATTCATGAGAAGCAGTTTGTAAGCTCTACAGAAGAGCTGCAGTGACCCTAACCAGCATTTATATCATTTCCCAATCACCCCTCACATCCTTCTGTTGTCTTGACTTCCCACTGAACTTCTTCCAGTAGCATGATACCCCTCTCACTGATGGCCTGTAAATCTTCATATAGTACTTATGATAATGTCTAAGTAGAGCTTGTAAGAGTGGAAAAAAATGAGTTATATGCTTGTGGAATATATCCCACTAAAGATACACCCAAGCATTCTGTTTGCTGCTGTCAGTGCTCTCTCACTCAGCTCCTGGAGGGTCAGTCCAGGTTTGATCAATATCTCCAGATACTTTCCCTGCTCTTTTCTCAACATTTCCATGATTCCAACTCATATCTTACAGCAGTGTTCATGTACTCAATGTCCAGTGCCTCACATTTGTCTAAAATGATCCCCAAGTGCCATCTGTCTGTTTATTTTGGCCAGCTATTCCAAACCTTTCTTTATACTCTCCCCCTTATCCTCCACAGCTATACTTTTGTGTCACTAGTAAAGAAAGTAATCTTGTTCTGTTTTCCACAGAAATGTTGGAAACAGACAAACTGAAGAGTAGTGTGCCAAGAGTGACCCCTGCAATACTTTACTGGTTACATTATGTATTCTTTGCAGTGTCCCTCTTTACAACCATCTGTGTTCTATCTTTTGTCCACACAGAAATCAACCTCTTCAGTTTTAGTCCATCATCAAACACCTCCAGCTTTCTAATTTCCATATGTGCAAGATTGACTCAAATGCCTTGGAGAAGCAAAGGCAGATCACATTTGCTGGTATCCCCCTGTTAAGTTATTTTCTAGCCAAGTCAAAAAGTTGGATCAGTTTTTGACTGAGAGCTTTTTATGGTCACTAACCCCTGTTGGATGCTGTTCAGTTGTTTGTTGTTCAGTTAAAAAGCAGCCTGCCTTTCCTGTTAGGCAAATAGATCTTTAGTCCCCTGCATTTTATTCTGCTCTCCATCTTGTACAGGAGTATCACCCTTGTTATCTTCCATTCCTTAGACACATCAGCTTTGGTTACTGATCTGCTGAAGTAACAAATCTAACAGCATGCTGAGCAGATACTTAATAGCCCTGAAAGGTAACCTGTTCAGTGTCCACTGTAACTTTTCATGAGGTATCTAGTCCCTTCTCAGACTCCTCCATCTCTATTCTGGTTCATGTCCACTTCTACATCTCTTTGCTGTACGTGCCTTCCAGCATGGCATGTTCTCCTTCTTTTAGTTTTGTGAAGACTAAAGTGAAGTACTTCTGCCTTTTACCATTCTCCTGTCATCTCCTACTCAACTCTGTTCAGCTTGCCCAGGTCTGTCATTCCCTTCATGCTTTCTTCTGTATTATGTTTGTCCCCCCTCTTGACCACTTTGACCAGTTCCCTTTTGGCTTGTGTCTTCGCTCTTTTTACCTTCTTTACTGTTTTTCTGCTTCCCTCCTTGCATTATATCTCATCCATTTCACCAAGCCTTCTAGTTCATCTCTTGCATGCCATGTCTTTAGCCCTAAATCATTAACTCACCTTCCTTTGTAACCACACCAGCTTTCTTCAGTTTCTGCCTCTTACTGAGACCTTTATCTTTAGCCTTCATTACTTCATCCCTGGCCCACTTCAAAAAGTTTATTCATTCCCTTAATTTGTCCTCAATACCCTAACTTAT
Organism: Protopterus annectens; assembly: GCF_019279795.1. Classification (NCBI taxonomy): domain Eukaryota; kingdom Metazoa; phylum Chordata; order Ceratodontiformes; family Protopteridae; genus Protopterus; species Protopterus annectens. Next base: position 474,679,546 of record NC_056734.1, read on the forward strand.
CTCTGACCTTCTATTTCAGGTCATCACAAACCAGTCCCCTAAAATCCCACACCATTTTGTCCTTGTACTCCTTCTATTTTTACCTGCCATCTCACTCTGAACCACACAATATCACAGTCACTGCTTGCTAATGGGTAACAACACATGGAAATCCCTGGCACCCTCCACCTTTTTTAGGACTGCATCAAAATATTTTCCTGCCTCACAGTTGAACTCCTCATGGTCCAACACCTTAACCAGCTCCTGCTCCTTTACTTATCTGGAGCTTGGAATATCCTGTTCTGCTCCTGACAGTTACAGATTCAAAGGGAAACATGACAGCCATTTACATTCAGACATCCCAATGGCACAGTTTATTCTTTCTACAGTTAGAAAGGCACTTGCAGTTATATTTACCATTACATGTAAGAGATTTTATACACAAGTAATAATATGACTGCTTAGATTTCTTTCCCCATTTTTATACATTACTATATTTGACTTAAAAATGTTATGGCTACATTGCTTCCAGAGGTGTTACTATACAGGTATGAGGCAGTTTCTCAAATGCCAAGTGATCAAAAGTACAAGAAACTGAGTCCATGTTGGCAAAAAATAAAATTAAAAGCACCACACACCCCCATGCGAAGGCAATGTACTATGTTATACCGTTTACTGTATATAGTCCACTCTGAAGCCACTGAAGTTGTGGGGATTCTTCTCTGCAGTCACTGTACTCAGTGACTACACATCTTGACCAAGCCTGCATTGTTGTACTGTTGCACATTCTGTCCTGTTGCCCAGCTACCCTTCTCTACTTCATTGTTTCCAACACCATCCATTCTGCGGATTTGTATCATGCTTTTAAGGTAATATCTGAAAAGGTACAGATCTTGGCATATTTTACTTTACTGGCCATATGTATGTATTTGAAGAAACATATGTAGAAATAAAAGATAAACATTTTAAAAAACATAACCTGTGGATTACTTTTCCAGTGAGGTCATCATAAATTAGATATTCTGTAAGGACCGTATTTGTAAGAAAAGGAACATTTGTGTACATTTTTGTAATTGCTTTTAAATAACACATTTTGCTATATCTCTTGGGTATCTTTATAGGTACTGTGCTGTAGATTACACAAATTCTGTAAGTCTAGACATTTTCATATCACCTTAAAGATGTATATTTTGCCACATGTCATTGAGTACATGCTGTATCTACTGTTCAATATTCTGTACAAAAAGAAACATGAAAGATCATCATTTGTAGCAAACATTTAGGCAGTTCTTTGTTTATAGATCATAATTAAGTGGAAATGTCTTATAACTGTAGCTATATTTTGTCATAATAAAAACATGGCTCCATTGTTAATAATGTCTTGTCCATTTAATGAAGCACCTTGATATTCAGAAGGGATTACATTACAGCAATAATGACCAATTTCAAGATAGGTATTAAGCAAAATGTACATGAAAAACTCTTTAAGGGTGTGTTAAACAGAAGCATGATGACAGTGGAAACATGACATTTCTGGTTATTGTCATAGTAAAACTTTGGAGTATTACCATTAATGTCAGCTGATTAAAACTTTGATGATCTTAAAAATAGTTCAGCAAGCTGTAGTCATGGCATGATATGGGAAACAAAACTGGTAACGCCACATGCTTACTACAGGAAACCCTCTATTTTTTATTTTACCTACTTTTTGACTAGGTAAGCCCACTGGACAAAATGTCTTTTTTTCAGGGGTGACCTGTGAGCATTGTCTGGTTAGGTGATTTGCTCAGAGTCACCCAGTAGGCAATGGAAGGTGGCAGGAATCAAACCCCATTCTGTTGGCCCAGTAAGCAGCTCATTAATGGCTCAGAGCTTTATTCCTCTGGACTAATGACCAGACAACCCCTTGAAATGTGAATATAGACAGCAATGGGTTGAAAAAAGCTTGGCACTTAATCCACCTGTTCTCCTGACTTCATTTGCTTTATAGTTCCATACCACTGGAGTGAAGTACTACCCATACATAATACCAGAGCTTGAGAGTGTATCTTTGTCGGGGGTCACACCACATGCCATCAGATATGACAATATATATGCAATACTGGATAAGGGTATTGCTATTTAAAATGTCTGAAGATATGCGATGTATCTTGCTGAGTCAGGATTTTCTATGCAGGCTTACCTTAGTCACACATTATGATTATAAATGAAATCAAATAAGACCATAGTTTGAGTTACAGTGTTAAGAAATAGCCACTAGCTGTCTTGTGGGCAGAGATATAACCACTGGCCACATGACTGCAAAGTACATCTCATAAACTGCAGAAACTGTACATTTGTAAATGTGATACTTTATTGGCAAGAAGCTACATGATACAAGGGATTTGATCATGCTGCAGACAGGGAACATGATAACTGAGCATATTACTAGATGTCTAATAAAGCTAAATGGCAGACTATACACAGGCATAGATTATAACAGACATAAGCAATATGATTGGCATGAACTATTTTTTAAACAAGAAACATCTTTTTTAAATGATCACATATGACCTAGGCAATCATATATTATATAAATGAAAACAAATCATATTGACATCATTTTAGTTGCAGACATTATATATCACTTATAATCTATCCAGTCAATGTCAGTCAGACATTACATAGCTCATTCAAATCCTGTCTGCATGTATTTCCACAATTCCCATTTTGTCTATGTAGTTTGTTCTTACCATTTTCTAAAGATCACAATTCCAGTTGTTTTATCTCTGTTACTATATTCACTACTTCTAGTAAAGCTGGTTTAGACTTTGATTTCCACCCAAAGACATGCTGTAGGTGGATTGGACAAACTAAATTGGCCCTAGGTGTGAGTGTGTGCGTGTGTGCCTTCTGTAGAAGGTTGGGCACCGGGCTGGCAACTCGACACTGTAAGACTCCACTGCCAATCATGAGCGGATGGTGATCCGCTGTGATGACCCCTAACTGGGAAAAGCCGAAAGAAGAAGAAGAAATAATTGTTTTTTGTCAGCTGCCATAATTAGACTCAGCAAGGCCTTACTATGTCTAGGCAATTCCAATTCTGTATCATAGCTAAAAAAAATAATTTCCTTAGTTACACCAATGTGCTCACCCAGTATCTCTGATAGGGTAGTCTGTAGGGAATCTTTAAAGTCTGCAAACTCATTATTTCCAATTACTTCTTTCTTCCTCATCACACCTCCAACATTTGCTGTCTACCTGAGGAAAAATTCTTTGGAGTCTACTTGGGGTATAAAAACATCTATGCTAACACTTCCAAGCAAAAATCCAAAATCTTCTAGACTTTGTTGCATATTTGGGAGACATACACATATATCCCCTCATTGTTTCTTTGTGAATTGCTTATCCAGTCTCTCTTCCCAATCATTTCTAACTTCCTCCGATTTATTCTTATAGTTACCATGCAATATTTTGTATGCTCTCCTAATTGTTTCTTTTTTAACAGCAGCTTCTATTCTAGATTCTACTAAAACATCTACCAGTGCTGGCACCCTCTTGCCTATTATTTGTATCCCTAATTGCAGTCACCCCCTGTCAGCAGAATCTCTTTTCTCCACTCCCATGTTGGCTCAGTTCTTAGAGTACTTTCTACTACTTTATGAATATAATATTCTGTATGATTATTATTATTCTCCTTAAGGATCTGCATCCAATATCCCACTGTCTCCTTGTAACTTGAGCTTCCTCCATATTTTATTATTATTCCTTTCCACTTTTAATTATAGGTTTCTACTTGTGCTATGTATAGGACCCTTAATAGTGTAGCTCTGAAATACCCCTTCAAATTGGGTAACCCCAAACAGCCTTGTTCTGTTGGAAGAATCAGCTTATCCACTTGACTGTTGCTGTCTTCCCCTCACAGATAAAATCCTTCAGCTCTTTATTAATTGCTATCCACAGCTTCTCCTCTGGTTGACAAAAATATGCCTGACCTGTGTATAAAACTAAAGGGACTAAAATAGTTTAACTGCTTGTACCTTGCCATCCATATCCATATAACAGAGCTTCCAATTTCCCTGTTTTTTGTATTATCTTTTGTTTAGTCTATTCCCACATATCCTTAGCTGCCACATCAGAATCCTTATTAATCCATACTCCTAAGTACTTCATTTTATCATGCCCCCATAAATATGTTATTTGCTGAACCAATTTGTGTGTGAGTACATAGGCATGAACTCTTTTTTGGTGCACAGTACTAATCCATTGTGAGACTGGAATATGGTGCTGTCCAAAAGTCTGCAGCTTCTTGTTTGAAGTGTTGTGTGTCTGCAGCGTAAACAAGTATTAAATAGTGTCATTGGTGCAACAGGTAGAACACTCAACTTTGGTGCAGAAGGCTGTGGGTTCTATTGGCAGATCAATTGCTGATATTGTAGTGCAGCATAAGGGAGGTGCTGCACTCCTGAGTGTGTTATCCTTTAGATAAGACATTAAACCAAGGCCCCATCTGCTTGAGCTGGTGGTAGGTCAGGGGGGTGCAAAAGATCCCACAGCACCTATTGAAAAGATGAGGGGAAGTTTCCTGATGTCCTAGCCACTTTCCAATATCCTCTAGAAGTATAAATACTACCTCAGGTTGTTTCCCATGAAAAGAGGCTACTAGCCTAGTGGGACTAAACCTGAAGGGCTATACCTTTTTTTAATGTGGCAGTTCTCATCCCTAAAAATAAAAAAAGAAAAAGTGAAAATATTTGCTACAGAGCACAGCCTAGCATGGCTCTGTCAAGTACATACATACAGCAGAGTGAAAGTTTAAATATAGAATTAAGTGAATATGAAGCAACCTAGAATGTATTATGATGTTTCTAGCATTTCAGTATTATTATGCCAGTGTATTTTTTCATATACTGATAAATTATTTTAAACATCCATTGTAGTATAAATGATGTGTCAGAATTAAACCCCTTGTTTTCTCCTGTTTAACTTTACATAAAGTTCAATTCTCAGGCATCTGGCAGACCATTTTAATTTAATTTACAGTTTTCCCTTGGTGTTTGAGATGTGCAGGGCTCAAGATGGCAAAACGTTCATGCCTGTGAATTGTAACATGATTCAAAGACTTTGTCATTAAGTGCTGAATGTTGAGACAGCAGAAACAGGCAACAGCCTAAGAAAAGAGCTCAGTGTGGGAGTATACAGAGACAGAGAACTGAAGCTGAATCTGGATCCAAGGCTTCTTGCAAATACATGCTCTGAGCAACAGAGGAGGTCTTCATTTTCCTCTGGGAGTATTGAGAGCAAACTTTCATATAGAGCCAGAAGTGTGTTTTAGTACTTCTGCAGGTGGTTGTTGGTGGTGGTGCTGCCGTGCCAGTTATCTGCTGAGTATGATTTACCTCATTTTGGGCAAGTGTTAAATTTAAAATACAAGCTGATTTGATTTCAAATCCATTCAGTCATTCATTCATTATCTAGTCACCTGTTTGATCCAGTTCAGTGTCACTGGGGAAGACAGTCTGTCCCAGCTGACATGGCTTCTTGCGGGAGCTATTTCAAACATTAGCCTTGTCCTTAGCAGTACTACTCAGCCTACACTGCTACATTTGAATCAGTGAGTTGCACTGCATGCCATCAGTACTATGACATTAAAATAGCATGACTCTTACTTTCATAGTTATCTTCCACTGTCTTATCTCATGCAGGAACAGGATACAACGTGAGTTATATACTTAAGGACAGACTAAACCACAAAGTTGGGATCACTGCCCTGATACCTATAGACTGTTTTAAGTTAGAGAACTAGCTGGGGTCTTTTTTCTTTCTGCCATGCATATTGGAATTTTAAATTACATTTGCTTATTCAACAGGGAAGGTTACTGGGGCTGTCCTACCCTAGATAACTAGTACATTCCTTAGGAGAGCAGCTTTCATATCCAACAAGTGCAAGCAAATCACAGGTATCTGTACTTAATTCTCTATGTTAAGCTATAATTAATTGTCTATGTTAAGCTTATGCTGTTGCTATACTGTACTGTTACTTAGGGTTAAATTATTTTTGTAATAATTACTAGCTTCTCCATACTGTTATATCTTAGGAAACATTGCTGGGTTTGTTCCTAGTATACACAGATATTCTCTTATAAAATGCAGTACTGTCCACATTTTTGTAACGTTTCTGTTGTTTTCCTTGTGTAATGATGTAGTCAAGTACAGTAAACCCTCAGTTAACCGGAACTCAAGCAACCAGAAAAAACTTTGAAGAAATACAGTACAGTATGAACAACTCAGTTTTTCATGTGCTGCACTTTATTTTCCCCCGCAGAAACATACCTTACGTTTTTAGAGTTTTATAGTTTTAAAAAGGAAGATACAAATAAATTCCCTCTCTCCCCAGCCTGAGAACAAGTCAAACCAAACAAGTCAAATCACTAAAATGTCAACACTTACTTCATGCTCACTCAGTCAGTTTACATCAGATTGCACATTCTCTCTCCAGTCTCTCACACACACACTCTCTCTTCAGCTTTCATGCATCTCTCCGATTTCTTACACACTTTCACTTCTGCTTTCATACATGCATTCACTCACGCTTTCTCTCTCCAATCTCTCACACACATTTGCTTTTGCTTTCATACATGCATTCACTCTCCCTCTCTCTCTGTTCAATCCATTCAATTACAATCCACTCAGTGTGCCATTGAAAACCGTTCTGCATGCCAAGCTTTCTAGCGGAAATATAAGTTTAAAATATTATTATTCCAGACAGGTTTCTAATTACTGTATTTCAATATTAAAATCAAATCAATACAGTGTTTATGGTATGGTATGGTATAATATAGTATATAGTATAGGGTACAGTATTTGTCAGGTCTATTTTTAATAGTAACTCTCAAGCAACCAGAAACTACATTTATCCAGCATCTACCAATCCCCATGGCTGCCGGTTAACTGACAGTTTCCTGTAGTATAGAGAGAGCCACAGGCAGGCATCTGCTCATAGCCAGATCACAGTCAAACAGGGCCCTAGTCAGAGTAATGGACTGGGTCCCCTCTTTCCGCTGCCATACCAATATCCCATTAATTGGTCTGTCCTCATTTACCGTAAAATACTGTTCAAATCTGGCAATGTGCATACTGTTTCTTTTTTTCACTTCTAAAATATCACAGAGATTTGAATTTAATTTAACACTATTTCAAATTTTCCAGCAAAAACAGTGACAGTAATTTGGTAAACCAAACAGAGTCTCACTCTGAAAACAGACTTAGCATGAAATGATGACCAACAGTAAACTTCTCTTTTCTTGAAATTCAGATTTATTGAAAATCATTAAACTACAAGGCATGTGCTAAGACTCACAGTCAAACAGCATACAGTGAAGCACCAGCTAGCTTCTTTGTGAATAGCGTATGAATTCAAAAGACAAGTGTGCAGTATGTTTGCTAACAGCTTGAGGCAGTCCACTGGATACAAAATTAGCTTATAGCCTTACTCATCTGCACTACGTACCAGACAGCAACGCAATGCATTTCACACCTGTGTGCCTGCAAACAAAGGTTAATTAAAATGTATTTACAGTTAAAATATTATCATTACACTCATAGGCTTCATGTTGTCCAGTTTATCCACAGCTAAATAATAAACACAATGTCAACAGAAACAATATACTGTACCCAAAAAATATGGCTCCTATGATGTTCCTGATTACTACAATCAGTTCTTTCCTTTACACCATAACTACTTGGGTTGTAAGAAGCAAGTGTTTACACACAACCATCAGTTATAACCACTTGCATGATTTTCATCACAGATATTTGCTTGAGAACAATCAAATAAATACATTTATAAATAATCAACCAGAAATGTCTTTCAGCTCACTGCCGTCAAAACCATACAGTGGAACCAACTATAACCCCCTCCGCCCTCTTAGCTGCTTAGCTCAAATTAAAAATAAAGACCCATAAATCTTATATACTTAGAAGGTTGCTAGAATAAAACACTTTACATTACTAAGAATTTTCTGATGGATACAAAGTCTGAAATACATGCCTTTCATTATTAATGACTAAAAATCCAAATAATTTTCTATAAAGCCACACACTTTACAAGGAATGGACAAAATGCTTCTCATCTTCTTTTTTCAAGAGCTCTGGACAAAGACAACATAATGAAAGGACAAAGGCTCAAATTTTAAATACTATTTTTTATCAATTGATAATCAGTTATATTCACTGTACAAACTGTCCCTTTTCAGAGGTGACCCAGAAGCACTGGCTGAGTGACTTGCTCAAAGGCAGAAAGTAGGTGGAAGAATTCAAACCTTGAATTTTGACTAAGGGAAATAGTTTCTTAATTGCTCAAGAGACTTAAGTGCCAGCCTAAACAATACTAATTAACATGAAATGTATTTACTGAACAACAGCTATGAACCTCCAGTGACTAGTATTATTGATTGACTGTTATCCTCTGTGATTTATCAGAAAATTAATTTTAGGAAGGCATGGCAGTTAGTGCAGTGGACTAAGGCTCTAAGATCTTAACAATTTGCTTCCTGTAGTCAAGGATACAAGGTTTGACTCTTAGAAGCCCCACTTGCCTACTGTGTGACTCTGAGCAAGTTATATAACCAGACAGTGCTCCTAGGACTTGGTGAATAAAAAGATAAAGTATATGTATTTTCTGAGCAAGAAGTATAAGTAGGTATGACTAATTGTAACCCCAGTGATCTACCTATAATGGCCCTTTCAGTAGAATCATCCTAGCTGGGTATACATTTTTGGGACAGAATTATTTTCTGCAGCAGCATTCTAGGCATACTTTCTGGTGGCAGAATCATCCTTCTGGGAGGTTGAATGCAAAACACACATACACACACACACACACACACACACACACACACACACACACACACACACACACACACACACACACACACACACACACACACACACACACACACACACACACACACACACACACACACACACACACACACACACACACACACACACTTTTTATTCTTAATGTCAAGTCAGGCCCATTAGTCAATACTGGGCACTAGGTAGCTGCCTAGGTCATCTAGTGCTAGATCTGGTCCTGTATCTGCTAGTTAGATATTTTGTACCAGCCAGGTATTTAGTTTATGTTGTTTGCCTTGTGTATTGCTGTATTTTGTACAGTACTTAGACACATTCATGTATCTGCTACTCAATATTATCATATTCCCAGTCACACACTGGCAAGCACTAATTAGACCTTTTTGTTTTTCCACAGGCTATGTGGTGAATTACCACTCCTATATTCCTCTTCCTATTATGAATATCGGTTCATAGGTGTGTACTAGGCTAATGGCCCTGGGGCCTTTACAAGCCTAGCCCATAGAAGTCCCCTGGCATTGTGCCACGAGTCATTAGTTCCCAGTGCCTCTATCAAGTAGAGCCACAGGAGTGATCCCCAGGGTGAACTTTCTATTTCCCATCCACTCAAGATTTTGCTTAAAGAGGGCTAGTGAGGTGCTCTGCTTGACATGTATGGGAAGTTTATTCCAGAGCATGGATAGTCTCTGGCTTATGAACCTGTCCCTTCAGCATGTTCTGTTGATTGTGGTAATGAGGTCTCTGAAGCATGTGATGCAGACGGACTGGAATTTCTTTAGATGTAGCATTTCTAACAGAGCTGGGTCAGACATGGCTTTGTTTCAAGCAGAGATCACCTCTTAGCAGACGATATGAGACAGAGAATAGCTGGAGTTTTTTGAGTCTGTCCATGTAGGACATGTGTTTAAGGCCTAGGATCCTCCTTGTAAGGTACTTTTGTGGCCTCTCCAGCTATTGCAGTTGTCTAGTGAGGTACATGCCAAATGGGGCATTATACTCTATGACTGGTCTAATGAGGGAAGAGTAGAGAGAAATGATGACTTCTTTCTTCCTGGATGCAAAACTCTTGGTAATGAGATGTGCCACATAGAAGGACTTTCTGACCACAGTGGCAAAGTGGTGGTCGAAGGAGAGGTTGCTGTCAACCTGTGTCCCCAGATCTCTTATAACGCATTCAGTGTTCAGTGGGTTTCCATCGATGTGGTAATTAGTGGGGACTGAGTTTTTCCCAAAGAGGATGACGATGCATTTTTTGGCATTAAGCTTAAGGCCATGGTTTTGACACCAGTCATTGGACTCAGTGAGGCCTCTCTGCAGGATGTCTGCATCACTTGGGGAGTTAATAATGGCTCCCAGCTTGCAGTCGTCTGCGAATTTGGTCAGCCAAAGTCCCTTCGTGTTGTCCCGGACTTCTGAGAAGTAGATGCCAAACAGGAGGGGACCCAGGACCAATCCCTGTGGGACTCCACTCGTGACTGGTTGGCAGTCTGACTTGGAGTCTGCTACTTTCACACTATGGGTTCTATCTGTGAGCCAGTTTGCAACCCACCTAATGATATAGGGGTTGATGTGTAGTTTGCTGAGTTTATCAATAATTCCTGAGTAAGGAATGGTATCAAAGGCCTTGGCCAGATCAAGGTAGGCTGTATGAACTGCCTTACCTTCATCCACCGCTTTGGTGACTGTCTCAAAGAAGTCAACCAGGTTGAGCAGGCATGATCTACCTTTCACCAAACCAAATTGTGTGGTATCTAGAGTTTGGAGATTCCCTATATCCTTGTTAATTAGGTCCATGATGATGCGCTCCATAGCCTTACATATCAGATTTGTCAGGCTAATGGGGCGATAATTTCCAGGGTATGTAGTCGCTCCTCCTTTATGGAGAGGGATGATTGTAGCAGTGCACCATTTGGTAGGGACAAAGTCTGAGGTGAGGCTGTGAATGAACAAAGCACACAGATGTTGTGCCAGTTCACTTTGTAATTCATGTAGAACACAGCCATGGATTCTGTCAGGTCCCATGGAAGCTATATCCTTGGCCTTAGACAATGCAGCTTTAACCTGTGCTGCAGTAAGGTTGGGTGCCTGGCATTCTTCCGGTATTGAGATTGGTCCTTTGGGGGGAGAGTGGGGTAAAGTTGACACTGAATCTGTCGGCCAGTATGTTGGCAATATCTGTTGGCTCAGTATAGGAGGTACCATTGTGCAGTAACTCAGAGCAAATCTGGGTATTGCCATGGAGATTCTTGATATAACTATAGAAGGCTTTGTGGTTATTTTTAGTGTCTGTCGCAATTCTGCCTTCATAGCTGGCTTTGGAGGTTTTGATGAGAGATGTCAACTTTTTGTTGAGGCTTATAAGGGAATTTTTCCAGTCTTGGGACTTCACCTTTTTCTGCTATAGTTTCTTCCTTCTGTTGTAGAGTTTATTAAGGGCAGGGGACCACCAGACTGGCTTCCTTTTTTTGGAGGAGAGCATCTTGGTTCAGTTGGGTATGGCTAGTTCCATGCATTTATGTACGTGTTCGTACAGTGCATTGGTATATGATTCGGCAGTCATGCATCTATTTTCCATTGGCATGGGTGCCGTGAAGTTAGCCACCTCTGTTTTTAGGAGTCCAAAGTCAGCTTTGGAGAAGTTTTTCATGGTGGATACCTTTATGGGGGTGTGGATGAGATGTGGATTTCCATGGTGATTAGTTTGTGGTCGGATCTAACCAGGGAGGAATTGACTATTGGTGTAGAGCAATGGTTGCCTATGTTAGTAATAACCAGGTGAATGATGTTGCTTCCTCTAGTGGGGGTAAGAATTAGCTGGTCCAGGGCATTGGAATTGATAAATTCCAGGAAGTGTTGGGCCAGTGCATTGGTGCATGAGTAGTTTTCCCAGCTGATGGGATACTTATGCATTGGTGCATGAGTAGTTTTCTCAGCTGATATATACTTAAGGCAATGGTGATTTGCTTACGTTAACACAACTGAAAGTAGTTTCAAGCATAAGACAAGCACTGTACCTTTCTTTCTATTTGGTCAGGCTTGCAACAAGTAAGCTCCCACTGCTATATAGACATTACTTTGCTGGGTCTTGGTAATATCTATGCCCCACCCCCAAAATAGTTATGTGCCTGTTTTATATGTAGCCCTTACATTTTCTGAAATTTTGCCAACCTGGTTTCTTGTGGTAGCTGTTTTAAAGAATCTTTGCAAACACAAGCCTTATCCTTGGCAATACCACCTCATCCTGTAATGTTACACTTGAATCAGTTAATTACATTGCATAACATCAGTACTATGACATTAAAATAGTTTGATTCTCAGTTTTATAAACTGTTTTATCTCAGTTTTGTATCTCACCTAAGAACCAGATACAACATCCGTTATGTTCCTCAGGACAACCTTGTAAGTTGGGGTCGCTGACATGATTCCAAAAGACCATTTTATTTAGAGAGCTAACTGGGAGCTTCCTTGCCTGCTTCATTGCATTCTGATCTACTTTAGTCCCCTTCCCTACCCCAACCCTTCCACCCCATCTTATTTTCATTACTGATGTTCGGAACCATCCCATCTTCTACCATCCATTAAAAGTTTCTTTTCATAATTACAAAAGCCACTATGGCATGGTCAGTTACACTTCTGGCCACCCCTTCCACCATTCAGTAACATTCTCTCATTCACTTGGTCACTTTCTTATCCAGTGTGCTGATTTTCAGTACTGTACCTAAGTATAAGAAGTTTCAAAGTCCCCTCAAATGCAGATACCATGGACTCCTATGCAGCGATGTACACCAATGCCCTGCATAACCATTTAAGCAGTTGTATAGAATCAGCTGTACCTGGCCAGATTAAAACTAGGTCTTGCCAAAAATAACAAGCCACCCTGGTAGGTCACTAGTATAAACAGGCTATACAACAATGTGGGGAAATTCACCTAATCCAAGAACTGACGTACATAATACTGCCTTGAGCAATCCAAATATACCTTTCTGGATCAGCCCTTCAGAAATAAAAATATGTCATATAAATCCCCATGGTATGCAGAATAAAATAACAGACTTGCATACTGATTATGTTTGTACGCCTCTGGCATAATTGCAGTAATAAAAAACTTGCTGAAATTACACTTAAACAAGATGAAGAAACATTGATATTTATTGATATTATTTCTAATCATCATGCCAGTAAAAGAGCTGGTGGTCAAGTTACTGTGTTCCCCATACAAGTACCAAACATTAATGTTTAAGTACTAAGTAGCTACACTTAAAATTAACTCAGAAAAGTCAATATGTATAACGATGTATATACCTCCTAGTATACAGAAATTAGTTCCTAAAAACATATTATCCTGGATAACTACAAACGTTACTTGAAACAATAATTCTATGTGACCTTAACATTGACTGAACCAGGTTTACTCAAAAAACTATGCACCCTACTATCAGTTTGTATGGATTAACACAGCTAATACAGATAACAACAAGGACATGTAAAGTTAGTAGTAAAGATAACATTTTTGACTGTATACTACCAGCAGACCTTGGCAACATTTTCTATACAGGACTTATGTCTGACATCATTGGTGATCATAACCTGGTATGGAAGCATACCAAAATGCACAGAAACATCTTCTTTTGTCTTTTTCCTGGTTAGGGGTCGCCACAGTGGATCACCTGTCCACTCATGATTGGCAGTGGAGTTTTACGGTGTCGAGTTGCCAGCCAACCTTCCACAGAAGGCACACACACACGGACTCATGCTTAGGGCCAATTTAGAGTGTCCAATCCACCTACATCATGTCTTTGGGATGTGGGAGGAAACCAGAGCACCCGGAGGAAACCCACGAGACCACAGGAAGGACATGCAGACTCCACACAGAAGGTACCCCACCTGAGAATCGAACCAAAGAACCTCTTGCTGTGAGGTGGCAACGCCAACCGCTGCACCACCGTGGCCACCCAAAATGCACAGAAACAACTAATATAACATTTTCATAATCACAATCAAATTAAATGAGGATACTTTCTTGTTTATCTTACAGCATACCAGCTGTGAATTGTTAAAAACACTGGCCTGGATTCAGAAAGGCTAATGACAGTGGTAAGCCCTTTTTATTATTGGTGGTAGCCTCTTTCAGTTCTTAGACAGCCCTACCACAGAGATTACATCAAAGAGGTGCAGCACTCTAGTGGCCTGTCCCTGTCTCTCTCTCTCGCTTACCCCAAATGCCACTGAGGTATTTCAGGACAGCGGCATATGATATCCTTTATGTAGCCAAGCACTAGAACTGCTTGGTTTCATAAATCCTTACAAACAGCTATGGTAATTAACTCAGTCAAAACCTTGTATTTACTCATTACTTTCAATGGGTGAGATCACAGTAGAGGAAAGTGCCAGGGAGTTTACAAGTGCCAGGTAGTTTATCGTATTCGTAGTGTTGGGGGTGGGTATGAGTGAATCTAGACTTCTCTGTATATGTAGACTAGCTACTTATTCTGCTGTATTACTGCCTCTTAAATCGTTTTTCAGTTGTGCACTTGCCTTGCTTCATTTAAAAAGTTTTAAATTGCTAATTTTGTAGAGCTTTAATTGCATTTACTGTTTAGGACTACACACTCAAGCCTTTTCTGTGTTTATTTACTGTTTTATTGCATTGTTTAGCCTGTTTCAACAAAAAAATACTATCTTGTTTGCTCGTTTCCCACCTTTCCTAGCCAGTCCATATCCCAGGCTTTGCTTGTCTCAGGACTTTATTTTCTGTGTTCAGAGCTATCCAGACCTTGCTGTGGTAGAGGGAAGTCCTACTGCTTACCTGTGGGAGTGGTGAGCATTGTACTGCCTATCTAACACTAGAGGAGTGGTTTCCAGCTCTGAAATTGTAATTTTATTAGCCTTTTTGGGCTGACTTCTATCTCTTTCACTTTCTGGCTTAAAAACACGTGTGTCTGCACATTTTACGCATCGTGCAGCACTGCGAGGCTACAGTTAAACTATTCCAGGTGCCAGAAAGTCTGCTTTTCAAATTTTCCCTTTGAACTAGCTGGTTTCTCAAGTAGTAGCACTAAAATCTGAACCCCTGTGACTAGCACTTGCTTTAGAACCTGCTGGAATGCACTAGGAAGCCTGAAACTGATACAAGCACTCAACTCTCCTTGTCAATAAGGAGAAATTAATCATAGGCACTAAACAGCCTATAATTGCAAAGTACCTTGCAAAGGTAAGGGAAAACAGCTCTTAAACTTTACAAAAAAAAGCACCTAAACAGGCATGTCCAAGGGTCAGCTTCTGGTGATTTCTCCTGTCCACCTGGTGAATCTGGGCATACTGGGGCAATGCGGCAACTGCCTCATGTACACAGACAATACTCTCCTCCTACCACCCAACACTACAACCTGCGAGAGATGCACTTACATAGCCAAACTGGAAGCAAAGATCTCTCCAGCCAAGATTGTGCTAGACAGCCAAGAGGAGAAGGTTAACACCTGCACTACACCTCTAGCAACTCATAGCCCTTCAAAACCCACACCATCAACACCCACACATAGCAACACTATACCCATATATGCGGAGGCCCTTAACATTAACCTGCCCAAGCAACAAGGACCTCCGAAGCTGAAACGCAAACAAACACCAGTCACAACCAAAGTGACACATAGTCACAACACCAGTGTGCCACCCAACAACAGCCCCTAAGGCAAGACAATGTACCCAACACTTTAGTCATAGGTGACTCTATAGTCAGGCACACTGATGTCCCACTCACCAGGCTGAACAAGGAGAAAATTACAGTCAGCTGCCTGTCGGGTGCCAGGATCCACCACATAACGCATGCACTCAAGTCACTCCACAATAAGTACAAATACGACTCTGTCATTGTCCAAGCTGGAGTGAATGACTTCAGACGTACCTCCCTGGACTACATGAAAAGAGACATGGAAGAGCTCTTGGATCATGTGGCCCAGGCAGGTATGACCCTAGCCCTGAGTAGCATCCTGCCTTCACCCAGAATGATACCACAAGTATAAGGACAAAATGATTGACTTCAACAATTGGCTAAGCTTCTGGTGTAATTCAAAGGGGATCCAGTATTTGTCTGCCTGGGAAGACATGATCGACAAACCAAGATGCTTTGCCAGAGATGGTCTGCACCTGTCACCCCTGGGATTCAGGTTACTGGCTAAAGCTCTTGCCACCCTTGTAGTGCCTTTTTTAGGCAAGGTTCAAAGGATAAAACCACCACCATAACAGACACAAGCATGCAAAATCTGAAGGTAATGCTACTCGATGCTAGAAGTCTAAACCTCAAAAATGTACTCTCTCGAGGCACTCCTAAAAATGGAGAACATTGATATTTGTGCAGTAACTGAGACCTGGTTCACGGCTCCAGACTGCACCCCTGCAATACCAGGCTACAACTCTTACCACACGTTTTGGCCACAAAACCAAGACCAAAACACTAAAGGTGGAGGAGTGTTCATATTCACCAAGGATATTCACACCTCCAGGCTAGTTGCCCAACACAATGCATCTGAAATTCTCCAGGTGCAACTAACACTAGGTAAGACTGCAATCCAAACTGTAGCTTGCTACAGATCCCCCACCATGCCCCAAGATTCTCACTACACCTTTCTAAACATACTGGAAAATATTAAGATACAACCAAACACCCTAATACTGGGTGATTTCAACTACCCTGCCATTAACTGGGAAAACTACTCGGGTACCAACTCCTTTTCCCAACTGTTCTTGGAATTCATAAATTCCAATGTCCTGGATCAACTAATCCATTGTCCCACCAGGGGCTCCAATATCCTAGACCTGGTCATTACCAACATGGGAGATAGATGCTCCACACCAGGGGTCACCCCCTCATTGGTCAGTTCTGACCATAAGCAAATCCCCCTTGACATCCACATCCCACCCCCCCCCCCAGTAAGGAAACCTCCTTAAAAAACTTCTCC